>NC_063208.1:29111510-29239010 GCF_017589495.1 Alosa alosa
ACCACTGTGAGAAATAACTCCAGCAACCCAATTCAACCCAACCCACACAAATACATACATACATGGGTTCATTCCTGCAGACAAATAATGCACCACTTAACACTGTTATAAGCTCAATAGAAGTGTCTGTCTGTTAAGACTTCCCTGTCCCCAGTTTTGAATGACTGAATGATTTCAGTGGAGATAACAGTGGACAGGTGTCTCTTCACAGCCAGCCTTTCTTTCAGTGACAGCCAGGGCAGCGTAGGTCAATAGCCTCTAGTTTAGTGCCTCTACAGGACCGATAGTGCTACGCTCCACACAGCTCAATAAACATTTATTTTCTGTTCTAGAACCTGGACAGAGCTCCATGATGCGCCATCACGATGGGCCCAGTGTGAGCGGAGAGGAGACGCCTTTAAGAGCGTCTGCTTTAGGAGCTTGTAAAGCGGCTCCAGGCAGCTGGAGTGCAAATGCACTGTGACAGCCAATTTATGGGAGAGACTGTATTGGAGCCCCAAGGCCATTTCTCCCCCATTCAGTTCTGCATTAATGTGCCATTATTGGAATCATGATTACATTTATTATGCCTACTTTCTTGTGTCCAATTGCAGTGCAAAATGTGCCAGACAACATTTATTTTGAAATAATAACAGTATTAGTAAACCGTCATGGCAGACTCCCTGCACAGAATACATTCTAAGTTCAATTACAGGGGGAAAGCAGGTTAATGCAAACTTTCCAATGATAGAGAGGTTTGTCAGCAAACAGAACAGACACTAGTGTTGAGGAGCAGAGAGGATGGTGCGTGCTCACCTATGATGGGTGGCTCGTCCATGTGGATGCCCTGAGATCGGAGGTGTCTCTTGATGCAGGCCAGACGCTGCTCGTTGGGCCCCCAGCGCCGGCCCAGCTTGTGCACGCGCTGCACCTGCGTCACGAAGCGCATCTCGTCGCTCAGCTTGCACTCCGGCCGCCAGTCGGGCGGGGGCACCACGCGGCACAGGCCGGACAGCTCGGCCCGCCACAAGACGCGGCCCAGGTAGACAAGCTGGTCCTGGAACTCCAGCCAAGACTCGCCGGAGCACGGCGCCTCGGGGCAGCTGCCAGTCCGGCTGGTCCCCACCAGCGCTCGCTCCCGCCTCTCCCGCTCTCTCTCCCTCTCTCTCTCCCGCTCCCTCTCCCTCTCGCGCTCCGTGCGCAGGTCGCCGGCTGAGGTAGACGAGCGGTTGTGGGCGGCGGCGGCCAGCTGGACGCGCTGCTGCTGGGCCTGCCGCATGAGCATCAGCTTGCCGGCGGATGCGCGCTTGGGCCGCTGGCGCTCGGGCTGGCTCTGGGGGTGGGCTGCGGGGGTGGGGGCGGTGGGGGTGGCGGTGGCCGGGGGTGGGGGCGCAGGCTGGGGGGGCTCGAGTGCCTGGGGTGGGGTCACCGGGGCCGCTGTGGCCGCCGCGTGCCCGTTGGGCAGTGTGATGGCCGAGACGGCCTTGCGGCTGCGCGTCTCCAGGGGGCTCGGCTGCAGCTTCAGCTTCTTGCCGTCCGTTGGCGGGGACTGGACGAGGCGGCGCGGCTCCTCCGCCTTCCCTGAAGAGGTCACTGGGGCCGTGGCGGCGGTCACGGACGACCACTCCGAGGGCACAGCGGCACGCTCCGGCAGCGGAGGACCTCCCGACGCCGCCTCCAGGCGCCTCTTGGAGTGGCGCAGCCCCTCCCGCCCTTGCCCCCTCTCGTCCTTGGCACCGAGCTGACCGTTGAGTCGGCCATTGAGCCTCACAGCGCCGCCACTGGCCGGAAGCTGGGACTGCAGCCCGTTGGACGCGAGCACCTGTTTCCGTGTTTTTGCATTGCTACTTTGGGCTTTTCCTGAGAGGGGCAGCTGAGGCTGGTGTCCACTGGCGGGGTGCGGGGACTGATTGTTTGTGTGCAGGCGCAGGGCAGCTGTGGACGAGGGCAGGGACGAAGACGACGATGAAGATGATGAAGATGAGTGTTTGCTGTGGTTCAGTTTGGTTTTCTTCACCAGGTCCCGCTTGGCTTTGGTGTAGGTGACGTGGCCCTTGGTCACGGTGGCTGTGTACTTCACAGTTTTGGACGGTAGTCGGAAGTCTTTCGCTTTTTTGGCACCGCCCATGTGTGTACCCCCTTGGGCAGACCGGGTCACCCCGTTTACTTTCGACACCTGTGAGCAGGGAGGACAGATAAACCATGAGTCATACAGTAACAGAGCTTTAAAACTTTATTGTTTCAACAGTAAAACAGCAGGATTCAGAAGGATACAGAAAGAAAACAAAACACATAATTAAAACTAATATGTCACACTGATTCTGTTTAGGTAGCTCTGCATGTTACGCCCATACACAGCAAATGGGGAATTCAAATGCTTTGGGATTAAGCCAGGGCTCTGAAGGATTCCTTTCAATCAAAAAAATCAACAGACTTCCCTCAAACACTACAATCACATTCTCCAACGACAGACATGAAACAAACCACACACTCGCATGACGAATCAAGACATACTAAACCAATTACGTTCACCACCACACACTCAAAAGCTTTTCAGGCTAAAAAAAAAAGTAATACTACAGTACACAACAATGCTCCCCAAACCCTCCCAAGCCAGAGGGACCCCGAGAGTCCTTTCATTGGGAGCCAGCTGCTGTTCAGAATGCCTTTAGAAGCCTCCAGACTCTGCTTTACAGCTTCAGAATGCTGCTAACAGAACACAAAGTCAACTTTTATTTGTTCTGGTTTCCGAAAGCTCTTTAATTCCGCCTCTAATGCCCCAAATAAAAGCCTTGTGCTGCTCGGCACATCTGAGCACCCCTGCTGAACATCAAGCCGGCTGGGAAGGGCTAGGGTTTCAGCTGCCCTCTCATTGGCTAGCGGTTGCTGCGGGAACGGGCCTATCCTGTGCTCGCTATAGACGGAGCCAGACTGCTCACTTCACATTGTTTTCTTGGCCCAGTTCTTTTTTTTCTCTCTTTTTTTCCCCTCCCTCCTCTGTTGTGTCTTTCGCTCTTTCTTTTTCTTGTGGTGTTGAGAGTATGCTGGCCGCCGGCCCTCCCCCAGAGGCCCAGCGCAAGCGCCATCCGAGTGTTTGGGAGCAGAGATGCGGGTTAAGCTAAGAGGAATAAAACTTTATGGAGAGGGCTTGGGGTTTGGAGCGAGCAGTAAAAGTGAAGTGTGGGCACTATGTGACCTCTGAGGGTTCCGCTAGTCCTGCTCGGGGTGTCTGGTTGCGGCACGACATTGAAAAAACACACACCCACACAGGACACACACACACACACACACACACACACACACACGTGCCGACAAAGACACACACTCCAAACGTCTCCTCAAATTACTGTCTGGGTTCAGTGTCTCCATTTGTCTACGTCCTGGATCTGCTCAAGCAGACTGTATCAAGAGGCCTATGTGACGATGCGTGAGCACACATGCCCTTGTTTTGGGTCAGAGTCTTTTTTTTATCTTCCTTTCTCTCCATCAGCCCCCATTACTCCCCACCAGACTGAGCATCACAGACCAACACTCACTTCCTCAGGGCTCCATTAGAAACAGCTGCTAATGGTGCATGTGTGTGTGGGTTGGGGGGTTGTCATGGGTGTGGGGCAGAGTGTCTAGGCCTTTACACAGGATGTATGTAAATGTGTGTGTGTGTGTGTGTGTGTGTGTGTGTGTGTGTGTGTGTGGAGAGAGAGAGGGAAGTCTGGGCCTTTGAAGCAGAACAGGGGCTTTTGTATTGTGTTGCCATCAGGTGCAGCCCAACACAAAGAGAGGCTATTAAAAGATAAGAGGAGAAATGTGACCTCTCCATCAATCGTTCCTCATGCCTGTCACAAAGAAGATGGAGGGGGAGGGGAGAGATAGATGGACAGACTGAACAGAGGAGATGAGATCAGAAAGCAGGAGGAGAAGACAAGAGAGTCACAGAGAGAGGAAGAGAGGATGGAGGGGGAGAGAGAGAGAGAGAGAGAGAGAGAGAGAGAGAGAGAGAGAGATGGTGTAGACAGGCTCGGGCCCCTGAGGCTGCGCTGATGGATGGTCTCTGCAGGTAGTCGCCAAACGTAGCGTGATGTCTGTCTCCGCTTCCTCTGAGCCACACACACACACACACGGCTAAGACAGATGTCCAACTACTTGTCCAACGGCCATCTTTTCAGTTCTAAACACACAGCCTGCTCAGCAAAACATTCTCAACTTGCCCTCTTTTCCCTCTCCTCAACAGCACTTGGTTCCTCACCCAGTGTTTCCCATACTGCACCTCACCTTTCTCCCTCCCCCACTCCCGCCCCTGCCTGCCTCATCCTAAGTTTGTGGGCAGCTGAGCCCCTGTTCCTCCAGCGTAGGGTCAGTCTCGGCAGGCTCTGTTTGAGCAGCCTCTCAGTCTGAGGCACTGCCTCCTCCAGACACTAGGGGGCTCACTGACACCATCACAATCGCAGCAATGGCAGCGCATGCACACATGAGCTCGGTCACACTTTCACCGGAAGAGCTCGGTCTGCCACAGGAGGCAGGGGAGGAGTGGTAGAAGAGAGAGACAGAGAGAGGGAGAGAGAGAGGGAGGGAGGGAAAGAGATATAGTGCAACAACCCATGAAGCATCCCAGCCCCCACCCAATTTTAAAGAGCAGCAGGAAGCAGAGCAGAGAAACAATGACAGAGAGAGAGAGAGAGAGAGAGAGAGAGAGAGAGAGAGAGAGAGAGAGAGAGAGAGAGAGAGAGAGAGAGAGAGAGAGAGAGGATGGTGGTGTGTGGGATGGTGAAGTGAGACATGAGGTGGACCAGAACAGGAAGTGAGAGACAGGATAGATTTGCTCCTGACAGAACCAAGCTTCGGCTACTAGAGTAGTCTAGTCAGAATGTGAACAGCAAGAGAAAAGAATCATTTCAAGCAGCCCAAAGCAGAACTAGACACCACACCAAACAACAGAAATAGAACATTGTGAAAAACCACAGTGAACGGCCACAAATACTGAGCATGCACGACACCCATACAGAGCCATACAACAAGGAGACTCACACACACATCCACACAGCAACAATGCACACAGCACACTCCAGCTCACACACACATCCACACAGCAACAATGCACACAGCACACGGGCCTCTGGAGAAGGCTCTGGGTGGCACAGGAGGGAGGAAGTATGTGGGCAGGGCTCCTGTGTGTGTGTGTGTGTGTGTGTGTCCTGGATGACATCATGAGCTACTATAGCCCCACTGCAGAATGGCAGGAAGATTAACAGGGAACATCTGCAGCTCTGGCCATAGGTGGAGCGAACAGACACACACACACACACACACACACACACACACACACACAGCTATCAGCAACAATGAACTGAAAACTTATTTTATGTGTCATTTGTCATGATAATCTGCTTGATTTAAGAAAGCTGTATGTCTGCATGGAGCACCTGAACTGGAGGGATGTAGAGAAAGATAAGAAACAAAGAGGAAAGAAGGGAAAGAGACAAGGATTAAAGGGAAGAGGTATTTGGTGTGTGCGTGAGTGTGTGAGAGTGAGAGAGTGAGAGAAAGAGAGAAGCGAGTGAGTCAGAGAGAAGAGGGGAGAGAGAGAGAGACATATCATGAGCATAGTGATAACGCTACATATTGGGCACAAGGGCTTAGCAGTGGCTGCAGTCACACAATATGCACTGCCACCACATTCTCTCTCTCTCACTGCCACTCTCTCTCTCTCTCACACACACACACACACACCACTCAAACCCAGGCCACTACACACTGATCCTGCAGACAGGATGTGACCGAGAGAAAAGAGGCAGCAGGAACATGTGGAGATGCCAAAGGCCTGAGCCTGCAATGAGTCTGTCCTGGCTCTGCCCTGCACCTCCACAGCACTGACACATGACAGAGCTGGGGCAGTGGCAGAGAGACAGGAGGAGAGAGAGACAGCTCTCAAATAAGACAAGTCCCTGATTATGTGTATCGGAGACAGACAGATAAAAAAGGGAATGAGAGAGAGAGAGAGAGAGAGAGAGAGAGAGAGAGAGAGAGAGAGAGAGAGAGAGAGAGAGAGAGAGAGAGAGAGAGAGAGAGAGAGAGAGAGAGAGAGAGAGAGAGAGAGAGAAAAGGGGACCAATTTCATACAGACTTTTAACAGTCAGCTGCTGTGTTAATGGTCATATAAAATCAGCTGTATCATCTCTCATAACTAACACACACAGACACAGACAAACACAGTAGTGTTTTATAATGCACTTAAAGAGTGGAGTGCCTGTAATTGAGATGAGGAAAAGGGGACCTGTTATCTCCACACACACACACACATTTCTAGAGACAGGAACAGAGATGGGGTGAGGCTGGCATGGCATACCTGCTTGCGGAGCTCCTCTCTGCGGTGTGTGACGCCGTTGGTGGTAGCGTTGGTGGTGGGGGTCCTCGCCGTGACTCCCATGTGCTGGGGGGTAGCAAGGTCCCTCCGCTGGTCGGCCCTCTCGCTGCGCTCCCGTCCCCCTGAGCAGTCCCGACCCCGTGACCGAGGCGTGGGTGTGGGCAGGGGCTCCCTATCCCGCTGGCTCTTACCGTGGCCATTAAACACTGTAGAGGAGTGGACAGGACAGGACGCCTCTTATTAGTGTCATTTCCAGTGTTGTCATGGCGTTAAAGGACTTGAAACAGCTGAAACTGGACTTGGGTGCTATGAACTCACTGACTCGGGTACAAACAGAATGTACTCTGTGGCTTTATCAACAAGTCATGCCATTGTTTATTGACTTTATGTGTGCAAGGAATATTTATGTTTTTTTTATGATGGACAGGCAAATACACATCTGCGGTCACCGTAAACAACTCCGTAGCAACAAAGCAGAGTGGTACAGGGAGCGCTACTGTGCCTGTGCAACCTGCTCAGGTCTGTCCATGGCAACGCTGAAGTCAACTGTAAACATCAGAACAGTTTTAATACAATTGTTTCAGCCTTGTTTCAGGTGCAGAGGACATAATGGAGCAGAGTAGTGTGTGACATCAATGACAGTCTAAAACACTGCCTGGCAAAGTGTCAGATGCAGCAGACCATTTAACAGTAACCTACTGTAGAAGCAAAAAGTGTACACACACAAATGTACAGTAAATGTGCCTTTAATAAGCACTTTGGCCTTGTCAAATTCAAGCAGTGGAAACATCACTTCATTTCGGACACTGCACCTCTATGTCCACCCAATTTGCATATTTATTTTCCACTCAAAAAAGCAGTCCTCTTTGGCAGTCCAAAACTCTCAGAAAGAATGTGAACTAGCCAGCCTAAATGACTGTAATGAACGGTCATCTCCCTCCTCAATCTGTTTATGAGGCACACGGATTCTGTCAGCTTCACCTCAGTTTTCTCAATGCCAACTACTGTTGACATGATACACAAATGACTGCCAGCCAAATCAAATTAAAGGTGTTTAATTTAGAAGGGTAAACACTCACTCTCTCTCTCTCTCTCTCTCTCTCACACACATAGAGGATCTTAGATCGGAACAATGTCTGCCCTGAGCTGTATATTAAAATGGCCTATTTTGATTGAGTTATACTTAACTTAGCTCAGGGGTGCGTGTGTGTGTGCTCTATCTGCACCAAAGACTGTCTAGCCACACAGCATTCTCTGGTCTACCAGAGACAGCAGGCCTGTTTGCCCTCAGACTGTTAGGCCAACACCGTCACAGTCTGGGTTAGAGTCCTCGTCTTTACATTATACATTCACACACACACACACAATACACACACTATACCCTGGTATCCAGTGTTGACAGCTTGGCAGGACACTGAGGGAAAACTGTTGAGGCAGGCCTCCAGAGCTCCCATGTGCTGTATGTTTGTGTGTGTGTCACTCAGCCTCTGGCCTGCTCAGTCCTGGCCTGCCTCCAAGGCCCTGTCAATCACACTGAATAATGCAGCACTTCTGGGCTCACCTGTGTATCAGTGGAAGGTGTATGTGTGGGCTGTATATGCATATGTGGCTGAGAGAGGGCTGAGAGACTGTGGAGACGTGTGAAAGAGTGGAAGGTAGGCCAGACTGCTGTGAACCCAGCCGTGTCAGGCTCTATGCACTGTGTGGCGGTTTCAGCGCTGACGGTGCAGTGCGAGTCATTTGGTCAGTAATTCAGCCCAGTGAAACAGACGGAATCTCAGGCCTTTCCCTCTCGCAAGCCTCCACTTTGGAGCCACACACTATGAGATTAAGTGTGTGTGTGTGTGTGTGTGTGTCTGTGTGTGTAATAAGGGCAGGGTGTTTGGTGTGTGTTCAGATATGTGTGATATTTAAGTTTTTCCCACCCTCTCTCCTGTCTCTCTCCAGCCCCATTCCATGCCCTCTCTTCACTCCAGTGTAATTCAATTTAATCGGATTCTAATCAGCTTCATTCTATTCAACTTAGTGATTCAATTTAGAGTTTGTTCAACAAAATGTTGAATTGAATTCATTTATTTTTTATTGATGGCCTAAATTCAATTTGGACCAGTTTCATTCAGTTCTATATTAGTCCATTTGATTCATATCAATCCCTTTCAATCCCATTCAGTTTAGCCTCACTGGTATGAATAACAACAAAGCTGAAATGGATTCCTCTACAAATATTTGGTCTAATATCCTATAATATCCTTATTTTTTGCTCTGTCTACACTCTTTTATCTAACTCATGAATATGTTCAGTCCATCAATGTATCCCTTTTCTTCGGTCCTCTTCTGTCCCGTTCTCCATGAGGTTCTCCTTCCCAAGGAGGTTCTTAATGGCTGAGCTCTGGTACTAGTGGAGGTTCTTAATGGCTGAGCTCTGGTACTAGTGGAGGTTCTTAATGGCTGAGCTCTGGTACTAGTGGAGGTTCTTAATGGCTGAGCTCTGGTTCTAGTGGAGGTTCTTAATGGCTGAGCTCTGGTTCTAGTGGAGGTTCTTAATGGCTGAGCTCTGGTTCTAGTGGAGGTTCTTAATGGCTGAGCTCTGCCCTCTTGCTCTTCACACTGCTTTGGGGAAACTGGATGCCCCACACACCTGGCCGCCCTGTCTCACTCCGGGGGATTGGGTGTCAGGCCCTCGGGGAGGATTCTGCGGAGAGTGTAGCCTCTCGTGGACAAGACGCACCTCAGGTCCAGTTACAGATCCCCCCAACCCCTACACCACGTCTACACTCTTCTACACACATGCACATTCACACTGCACTGGAGCACAGCATGCACGCACTTTGGCACACTCTTTTATTAAATAAACACCAACAGCTGTTCATAGTGAACTAATACACACAGTGGCATGGTAAGATTCATACAGTAAGTATGGATATTACAAATAAATAAATATCCATAATGATTTCACCTAGGGTTAGCATACTGTGTATGTATGCATGTGCGGGTGATCCCATCAGTGTTCCTGAAATAGCACAGGGCATAACAGGTAGCATCTGCCTCAGACAACAGAAACACACACACACACACACACACACACACACACACACAGAGATGGTGTAACGGGGCCAGAACGGCTTGTAGCCTTCATCACAACAGGGCGAGTCTCATTAACACACTACACTAAACTAATGTAGGTCAGACTACAATGCACTTTATACTGGTCTCCCAAAAAAGCATATAAAGAAATTGGAACTCATACAGAACTCTACGGTTAGACTTTTAACTAAGACCAAGAAGAGAGAGCATATCACCCCTGTGTTAGCTGAACTGCACTGGCTCCCTGTTTCCTATAGAATTGATGTTAAGGTCATGTTATTTACAAAGCTCTAAATGGCATAGCACCTTCATCTATCTCTAAGCTCTTAATATCTTATCAACCACTTATTTAATTGTGCCCAAAGTGCTCCACAAGCAAAGCTGAGAAGCTGCTTTTATCCATTATGCACTGAAGCTATGGAACACCCTGCCTCTGTACATCAAACAGGCCAATTCTGTAAACATCTTTAAAAAAGACATGACAACATAGCTGTATATGGGAGCTTTTAGTTAACTTACTTTTATCTTGTAGCCTATTTATTCACATTATTTTACATTCTACTGCTGCTATTTACAGGGTCTTCCTATTTTCACTGCATTAGTTGTATTGTATGTGTTGTTGTATCTATCTCCTTGCCATCTTGTGAATTCTCATTTTTACTTAATTCTAAATCTCTATGTTTTATTTATTGTTTTGGTTGTTTGTATTATTACAATTTGTTCTCTATTATTGTGTTAAATGCTATATAAAGCACTTTGAGCTGCATTCTGTGCATAGAAGGTGCTATACAAATAAAGATTATTATTATTATTATTATTATTATTATTATTATTATTATTATTATTATTATTTATAATAATAATAATAATAATAATAATAATAATAATAATAATACTACTACACAAACACTGATACTTTACACACTCAGTGTACAGTATGTGTGTATGTGTGTCCTCCACTACTGAGAGCTACACCTTGTTGCTGCTTCTGGAGCTCAGTGCTAATTGGAGTTGAGGGGTAGAAACAGAGCGCTGATCTCCCATGTGAGTGACACTGCTGCTGTGCAGAAAAGGTATAGACTTTCTTTCTTTCTTTCACTGCGCTCTCTCTCACACATCTCCATCTCTGTCTTTATCCCCCTCTCCCTCCCTCTCTCTCTCTTGTGCATCATTTTTCTGATGCAGTGTATTTTATTTTCTCGTTTTCATTTTTACTCTGCAATCGTTCCCTCATCCTTTATGGCTGCTGGCCTTCCTCCTGCTCTCTCTCCACACTGCCTCTTGCAGCTCCATACATCACTGAACACCCATCCATCACTTGTCCTACTGAGTGTGTGTGTGTGTGTGTGTGTGTGTGAGTAAATGTGTGTGTGTGCGTGGGTGTCACCTTCATGGACATTTGAAGTTGTCATTTTCTCTGTATGACTCAGGCTCTCAACTGAGTGACATAATAACAAGGCAGTCAGAGAGAGTGAGCTGTCACATAAATGTATGTTTCCTCCTGCAGTGGATCTGGAAAAGCGCCACTGCTACAACTGCCAAGTCATTACTTTATGCACAAGTTAACATAAATCTAAAGGCTCAGACACACACCGGAAAACAGCCAAGGTGAATGTGATGAGATGGACATTGCTGGACAGCTTAGGACTGTTTGGTGTGTGTGTGTGTGTGTGTGTGTGTGTGTGTGTGTGTGTGTGTAGAGTAGCATAACACCGCATTCTGCATTCTGCATCCAACACACATATGTAACTGTCCATTTTGGAACCCTGGTCACTGAGTTCAGCTGTTCCCTGATGAGGGTGTGTGTGTGTGTGTGCATATGACTTACCATGCCCATTGAGCCTGCTCGGCAGTTTGCCCTTCCTCGGTGTCGATTGGCAGGACACGGACGCCACACAATGGTCAAGCTCCACCTCCTCGCACTCATCATCACTGTCCAGATCATCGGCCTCCTGAGAGCTCCCAAAGTATGCCATGTGACTGGGCAATGCTGGTGACCCTGGACGGAGGGACGGAGCAGAGGAAGGACACGGACACGTTTGTAAATGATGGAGTCCAAAGCACGTGCTCTGATGCAATAGAAATGCTGGATCTTCATCATGGGTGTGCCCCAGAGACTGCTACTCCATAACCATAAAGCACTGGCTTTGCTATTGATACTCTATCCATTCTCTTGGTATTCATTGTCCATTACACAAATGCACCCATGCTACCATGAGCTTTCTGACAGTGGTCAAGACATGTAGACATATCTGATAATCTTCGACCAGGATTAGCCATTTTGTCATCAACTAATGGCAGTGTGTGAGTGGTCCGGTCAGTCCCACTAAAGGACTCTAAAGGTCGTCCACTTCCCCTCTCTCTGCCCTCTCTCTCTCTCCTCACTCTGTGTCCCATTTGAAATCACAGAATCTCACATGCCACCATTATGGCCACAGTGGTATTCATCTTTACACAAACCACACACACACACACACACACACACACACACACACACCACTATAATGCTCATTAAAAGCAAGGAGAGGCAGGCACGTGGGTGTGACAGACAGCAGTGAAAGCATGGCGTTCTTCACGCACATCTAGGGTGCAGCGAGCGCTCTGACTGCCTGTGCTGCTGCAGCACCATCATTAGCCACACGGAGCGGCAGCGCGGCTGATACATAAACATGAGAGCAGGGGCTGCACTCCCACCTGACAGGAGAATCCTCATTAAGCTGCGCTTAATCTGCATCATCACCTCACACACACACACACAGAGCTGAGCCAACACAATGAGACATATACACACTAGTCAAAAATGTGCTGAGAGAGAGAGAGAGAGAGATAGAACAATAAGTGTCTGCCAAAAGTCTGCTTATGCGAGACTTAGAAGTAGTTATTGGATAACTTTTGAGAGTTTGGCCAGCACAGATGTCCCGTCACCTCCCCTCCTCTATATGCCCACTGGCCATTTCATTCGTGTTCTGATGAAAGACTGCTGCACATCTAACAATCCGTCCGCCTTGCACCAGGGGTCACAATCTCCATAGTGTTAACCTCTGACCTATGGTCTGACCGCAGGGGCCTGATCTTGGTGCAGGTCAGTGAGGAGGGGCTGGGGTGGAGAACATAGAGCTCCTTGTGTGTGTGTGTGTGTGTGTGTGTGTGTGTGTGTGTGTGTGTTGCGCCGTTGAGGCCACTGATAATATGGCCTGTTGACAGCATGGCCACTGCTGCGTGGCACACCTGGGGGCACTTCTAGAGAGCAGACGACCTGGCTGCCACCCATGACCCCGTTATGACATCATGGCCATCAGACTACCACTCTCGACTGGCCCACTTCATGGAATTAAAATCAGTTAAGTTCATGGAGCTTAACTGCTTAAATAGGGAGTTCTACATTTCAAAAGGGCACTTTTATGAAAATGTAATTGGTGTGGGAAATGTAATGCTTTAATTTTCACAAAATTACATAAAATATAATTTTTTCTCTTTGTATGACAAAATTGCTAGTATTTGAAGTAATTTCAACATGAAAAAGATGCTAATCAGCTTGAGGTGCAGTGACGACTCTTGCATTCCAACTCTAAGCACGCTGGAGAAATGTGGAAAAGCAACTAACCTTCAGTTTGGCTCGTGGAGTAACCTGAAATTAAATGTAAAGTAAAACTACAATTAGTGGGACATCAAGCAAAGAAATAAAGGCAATTTCACGAGTGTAATCAAGCTGAAATCAAATGGCTCAGAAAATAAATAAAATATGTCTAAACAGTTGCGATATTTATTATTATGACAATGCCTGGGGCTGGGAGAAACAGAGATAAATCACAAGGGTGGGGGTGTGGGGGTTTGAAGCTGTGTCCATTTGGGGAGGTGTGCACATAGATCTGACTGGCTCATTAAGAAGGTGTCCATTACAACAACAGACAATAGAGGCTGGCAGTGAATGTGGTAATGCGGTAGCTCTCTCGGTCTCTAGTATGTGTGTATGTGTGTGTGAAACAAATAGTGTTGACATTGAGGGGAGTGTTCATTTATTTTCATTGTGTCCCCTAGGTTATATCTGTGGAATGAAATGCCTTGTATGTGAAAAAAACTTCTTCCCGAAGCACTTTTGAATTTATTTCCTCAGCATATTAGGTCATATCATAGATTATTATGGCCATTATTTGAACAGTGAAAATAATAATAAAAAAGTTTTTGAACTTTAATGTCACTAATGCTGATTATTCAATAATTCATTTGAATTTAAATATTTAAAATACTTTCTCAGCAAAAATTATATATGCGATTAATTTAGATTCATTAATCACAGAGTATGTAATTAATTAGATACATTTTTTTAATCGATTGACAGCCCTAGTGTTTAACACCTGCTCAAACCTCAGATTACTACTTTTAAGAATATGCACAAAACTAAGTTTATGCATGCATTCTTTGGACTAGTCATCTTCTCCTGGCTCCTGTCTGCTAAGGGGCAACAGCAAGTCCTGCTGCCCCAATTTTCTTTCTCTCTGTCTGTCTGTCTGTCTGTGTGTGTGTGTGTGTGTGTGTGTGTGTGTACATACATTACACACATCTGCAGCAGATTTTCACCTTTTTAAACAGCTTAATTCCTCTAGTGAGTGGCTGGGGGTTAGTTACAGCATAAATAAACACAAGGGGCCTCACAATCAGCTCAAACCACTGGCCTAATTAAGAAAATGGCCGCCATTAGTTTTCTCTCTAGCCATGTGTGTATATGTGATTATGTGTGTGTGTGTGTGTGTGTGTGTGTGTGTTGTTGACAGACACAGGAGACATGGAATGGCCGGACAGGAGAAAGTGGGGGCTCTCTGGCGTGTCTGTGGGGACCTAGGTGAGTGGTCAGTGCTTACCAGAACACAGGAATGGACACAACATTATCATGGGTTTATAGTAGTCATTAGAAATACAGAGACAACAGGCAGAAAGAAAAGAAAGAATGAATGAAAGAAAGAAAGAAAAAAATAATGAAAGAAAGAGATAGACAGACAGACAAAAAGGCAGAAAGAGAGAACCTGCTTGGCATCGTGTTGCATGGCTAGAATTAATAATAGAAATGCAGTCTCACACCACCCATCAATATCCCTCCTCCCTCCCTCTCTCTCTCTCTCTCTCTCTCTCTGTCTTTCTCTTCCTCCACTCTCCCTCTGGCACGGGAATTGGGTCTCTCAGCTTCCAGACAGAGAGAAAATAAAAGCCAGGCCTTCCCCAATCCCCAATTATGTGTGCTTTCATATTCCCCAGCAACAGACACAAATCATAATTAGGGATGAAAGCGTCCATTACGATTGTCATTTTTAACCGTGCGCCGGAATAATTACAGCCAAAGCTGTCAACTTCTGGACCTCAGGCTTCAGGCTCTTTATAGAGTGAGACTTTGGGCTCAGACACAAAAGAAGCAGAGTCACCGACCACTGAAGCACACTAAGGGCTGGAAAACACACAGGCGTACACACAAGCACACATCATGCTGCCTCATGCATGCATAGGAGGGTGTGTGTGTGTATGTGTGTGTGTGTGTGTGTGTGTGTGTGTGTGTGTGTGGGGGTGCAATGAGATCTCCCACAGTGAGATCCTTTTTACCCAATGTACATTTCAGCTGACAGCTCTTACAAGTGTCAAGTAATATTTACTGACACACATACATGCAGCACACCAACCTACATCACCAAACTTGTAATACAGGTCTTCAGACCAGTTACTCATTAGCTAGTGTATCAGCTTTTATCAAAGGTTCTGAGAATCTGTCAGCAAGAGAAAGCCTGTGGCCTGTGAACGCGTGTGTGTGCTCAGGGAGTGTTCCTGGGAAGTGATAAGACCAAAACGGGGATAGTATGTCATTGCTCTGGCCAACAATGACCTATGTGCTCTCTGGGTGTGTGTGTGTGTGTGTGTGTGTGTGTGTGTGGGTTGTGAGAGAGGAGACGGTTTTAGCCTGCCTCATGTTACTGCCAGGGAGACCAAATTGGGAATGCTATCCATCAGGAATGCTATCTCCACACACACACACAAAGACACACACACAAACACACACACACACACACACACACACACACACACACACAACAGAATCCAAAATGCTATCTCCACGGACATAAACACCCATCATAAAGGGGATTTAGGCAGGCCTGTAAGGCATAAACACCAAGCTGAAACATTACACTCTAATTCCCCTGGTGTGTGTGTGTGTATGAGTGTGTGTAAGTCTTTCGGTCACGCATTGCTCGACATTGCATCAGACACACATGTTTCCCAAGAGAGCAAATCTATATCACTCCATGCTTGGATATCATAAAGTCTTCCTGTAATTATGCTGCTGAAATCCCGATTGAATAGGTTAAGCCCATAGCTGCAGACAGACTCTAGCATCAAGCTGGGCAAACCCCACACTGCAGATTAATCATAATGTCACAGCAAAGTCCTGCTTGAGCCACTGACATACAACAGCATGAACTGCATACAACCTAAGGACTACTGGGAATGGTCATGTTTTCTTAACCACAACCCACATCTCAATGTGAAGGATATGAGCATAAATAAAGGAAACACAAAAAATGACCTAGTGTAGTAATAAAGTAGGCCAAGTAAAGAGTCACACTCTGAATGGATTATTTTGGAGCATGAGGACACCATGGAGGATGTTATTGTGCTCAGTGAGCTCTTTCCATACACGTAAACCCCTGAAGACACAATTGTACCCTGGTGATTAAGCTTTGACGGAATCTATTTATAGTTTTCCAACATAGACACTTACCAGAGCCCAGTATATCCACTCAGTACAGTATACTATAGTATAGCATAGTATACAATAGCGTAGCGACCTATAGAGTAGTTGAATGAGTTTTCAGAAGTCAGCTTCTCCATTCAGAATGTGTGTGTGTGTGTGTTCCCAGGTCACACCATCTCTGTTTGTTCAAAAAGATCAAACACCCTCCTGGAAGGCCGCCCTTCTCTTCTGCGTACCATACAACTATGAGCACACACACACACACACACCAAGCGCCTCATGCCTGATCTTCCTTAAGCACACTGTGGATTTTTTTAATTTAATTTATATAGTATATTTAGTATTTCTTATCTTCTACTGTCTCTATTGTACAGTGGAGTTTTGTTATATGTATATACTTATATTTACCCTTTCTGCATGTGTGTGATGTCTGTATGCTACGGAGACCTTGAATTTCCCCTTGGGAATCAATTATGTATGTATGTATGTGTGTGTGTGTGTGTGTGTGTGTGTGTGTGTGTGTGTGTGTGTGTGTGTGTGTGTATCTATCTATCTATCTATCTATCTATCTATCTATCTATCCATCTATCTATCTATCTCACACATCCATTGTACATACAGTACACATAGCACTAGCCCATACGCTCACACACAGACTAGCTCAAACACTCATGCACTCACACATGCACACATGCATATTGCTGATCTCTTCTCATATTATTGCACTTTTACCACATACAGGAAGTTCCTGCCCCATATACTTCACAGGCCCTTATGACTAACCACACACACACACACACACACACACACACACGATTATTGACTCCAGGCTTTAGCTAAGGGCTACTGGTAGTTTTAAAATGTATAGATGTATTTGAGATTGCTCCTCTATATAGATCCAGGGTTGATCATAGTAACCAGCTAGGGTAAATACCAGCACATGAACGACTTTTAGCCACAGGAATTTCAAGAAACATTTCCAAAGCTGGCATTGTGCCTTTGTACACAAAGTCATACACATTTAAAGTTTGTCCTCTTCCATGTTTCTCTACTATTCAGGCCAAAGGACCATCAGGCTCTCTGGCATGTCTCCATCTCTGTTTTAAACTCTCCGTCTCATTAACTACTATCTGCAGACCACATTTACCAACTTCTGAACAAATATCTCTTTATATTTCATACATTCTTGAACACTTTGGACAATAGAGGCATATTGAATACACAGATATGATAAGAAATATGCTGAGCAAAGGTGAAGTGTGTGTGTGTGTGTGTGTGTGAGTGAGTGAATATTCTCATTGCATGTTTTGGTAATTGGCAGAGCAAAATGGCCTTATTTGCTCTTTTGTGGGCCATTTAATTGTCCCCTAAAAGTGTGTGTGCATGTTACTGAGAGAGACAGAGGGTCATTGTATGAGAAAGAGAGCCTCCCTCTCTCTCTCCCTGTGTGTGTGTGTGTGTACCCCTGATAACCTTTCTCTTCTCATGACTGCAGTTGCAAAATGAGGTCATGTACCTGGGAGTACTGGGGCTTCCACTTGCTTTTGTGTGGCTACGAGTGTGCATGCCACTTGACGGCCATATACAAACAGCCCATGTGGAGAACAGGCCCTGAGAGCCAGCAGCTCTGTTCTGCCCCCTGTCCCGTCCTGCCCTGTCCTGCCCTGGAGCCAATAGCAGCTAGTAAAGGCCTTTAAAGGCCAAAAATCTCATTTCACACACATTTTTTTCAGTCCATCAAATACAGAATGCTGCAGTAGGAAACTTCATTTACTGATACAATATAAATGTGGAAATCTGTTTTGATGTCCGAAAGAGTCAGTGTGCAAATGTGACAAAAAAAATACAAACTCTGAAAAGGCCTTAATGGTGGATGGTTCTGGAAAGGATTTCAACCCTCCAGACTCCTTCAGAGCAGTCAGGTGAGCTGGACACCTGGTCCTAATAAAGGAACCACAGAACTACAGGTGGACAATGGAGTGGGGGAAGAGGAGTTCCCACAGTTACTTTACCTCGCAGACATAAGAAGGTGAGGAAGTCCTCCGTTTTGGGTTTGCGGCGGGAGAGGTCTGTGATGTGTGCTGAAGGCGTGGGTAAGGAGGCGTCGGCCATCTTGATAGGGGTGGTGCTGGGGGAGTTGGGCTGGGACTGGGCAAACTTCCTCTGGGCCTGGAGCCGTGGCCTGCAGAGCACAAGACACTGGCTTACATTCCATTACACACATGCACAAATGCACACAGACATCCCATTACACATTATTTAGTATGACCCAAAGCCTCCTGGAGTGTAGCAAGAGCAGAGCTGCATCTCAGGAATGTGGGATTGCACCTGGTGCTCATGTACCTCAGTAATAAAGCAAAACCAGTCAGACACAGACACACAGAGACAGAGACGGAGACAGAGAGAGAGAGTGTAATTCCTGCTTGTTTGCACTGAGCTCATATAAACCATATAAATGCTGCCTCCTGCACTTCTCATGGTGGTAGTGGCTGTGGCCCTTACCATCTCCATGACTAATTCAATCAGTGTGTGTAATACCCCCAAAGCACTTTACAAATGAAGAACAGGGGCAAATCAAGATAAATGCAATAATGCAATCCTGACAAACTTATTCCAAAACGAGAGAGCATGCATTTATTTTCTTAAATATAGTTGCCATCTTATGGAGCTAACAAATTTGATAGTCAAATCCATGTATCTGGAAGCTAAAAGGCATTGCAATGCAACAATGCATTAACCAGCTGATTCCGGTAGCAGCTCTGAAATGTAATTAATCTCCATTAAATGTGGGCCAGACCTCTGGAACGCCTGACAGCTAATGAAGGAGAGGAGGACAAAGCAGTGCTGCCGGACTTCAAGGCCAAGCTTCTTTATTCCTGCACTCACTCATTCACTCTCCCTGCCTTTTTATTCTCTTCTCTAGATAGATAGATAGATAGATAGATAGATAGATAGATAGATAGATAGATAGAGAGATAGAGAGATAGAGAGAGAGAGAGAGAGAAAGAGAGAAAATGGGTAAAGACAGCTCTGAAGAGCCGGATTCTGTCTGTCCAACACTGAAACCCTACACACACACACACATGCACGCTTAAGGCACACATCAAACCATTTAATTTCCTCATCAGGTCATCATTTCTGAGGCATTCTAGCTCCATCTCTCTTGCCGGCACCTCATGCCAAGCACATACCCAGAGCAGGAGAGAGGAGAACACACACACAGAATAATCTTCTCATTCAATCTGCTATCTGTTGCCGATATTCCCAAGCAATCATAACAGAGCTGATACACAGAGACAGCATCACTAATCAATTCAGAGCTGCCATTTCACTCCTGACAGCCTGTCTTCTCTCTCTGCACGACAAACCATATTCTCCCTCTCTCTACTGAATCAGATTGCTAAAACGTGATGGGTCTGAGACGCAGCCACAAAGGCAAACAAACCTGTGTCCAAACGTGAGCTCTGTGGAGCTCCATCAATTGTGTTCAGAGAGCACTAATGACACCAGGCCATCCCACAGGCCCTCCACAGAGCTCAGGGCATTTCCCACCATTAGAGCAGTGCAGCAAGCTGCTTCAGACCAAATTAAGTACACCTCCTAAGACAGAGTACTAGCTATTTGTTCTGATAGTTTATGGCACTCACAACCACACACAAACGCACACACACACACACACACACACACACACACACACACACACACACACACAAACACACACACATAAACACACACACATAAACAGGATGTTCACAGAAGATGTCTGGGGTCCTCACAAGGGAGGTGCATGGCCTAGCAAAAGTAATCCACATCCTGTTGATGGGTTTACTTTGACGACCACTATTTCACAAACGTGAACCTGTGCTGTGCACGCCAGTGACAGTGATGCACATAGAAACAGAACTGTGTGCATCAGAAATGCCATAGAGCTTCAGAATAGCCTGTCTACAACATTTAGAGTAGCACTCTACCTGTAGATCCATTTCATATACTCACTAATACCAAGGTAACGGTAACTGTAAGTGTAAGTTACTTTCACCAATGTCCAGATCATTCTTCTACCCAAAAAACAGCCAGTGGCTAATACACAGCTAGAGTTTGAATTATGTTGTTGGTAATCTAATACACTTCTAATTCCCTATTACATTGGTGCTATGGGTGAAACATTTGTCTAGATTTGAACCCTAATCAAAGCTTATATATATTGGATATAGGAGGCAATATTCAACACTAGGGGTGGGACAATGTCAGTGGTCAGTGTCATCACTCCGCATATTGCATTGAATTATCCAACACAAACATTCCATTCATTTAAAGTGAGAGAACAGCGATTTCATCACATCTGAGTGAGGAAATGGAGTTAATAAAGAGTAGGTGAATGTTCAATTTAATATTAGACATAGACGGTTAACCTTTAAACACTGTTCGTTGCTAGCCCCTTTAATTTACTGTTCACGGTCAAATTTGACCTGGACAGTTTTAACTGCTCTTAAAATACCAATACCATGACAAAAAGTATTATTTAATAGAACATTTATTGTAAACAGAACCTTATTAGATAATTAACATCTACAACATGTGTGTTTGTATGTGCGTGAATGTGTGCAAACAGTCACTGGTGGTTCACATGCACAGTGGAAACATGACAACGTGAACTGTGTGTGAGTGTGTGTGTGTGTGTGTGTGTGTGTGTGTGTGTGTGTGTGTGTGAGTGAGTGAGTGAGTGAGAGGTTGTAAATGTGTGTGTGTGTCTGTTTGTGTGCGTGTGGGTGTGAGTGTTTCTGTGTGTGCATACATGCATGTGTGTGCAAACATTGGTGGTTCACATGCACATGTGGCAACATGACAACATAAACTGACAACATGAACTGTGTGTGTGTGTGTGTGTGTGTGTGTGTGTGTGTCTGTTTGTGTGTGGGGTGTGTGTGTGTGCATGCATGTGTGTGCGAACATTGGTGATTCACATGCACAAGTGGCAACATGAACTGGCAACATGAACTGACAACATGAACTCTGTGTGTGTGTGTGTTTTTTTGTATTGGGGGTGGTTGTGATGTGCGTGAATAAATGCACAAGTGGGCAACATGAACATGAACTGACAACATGAACTGTGTGTGTGTGTGTGTGTGTGTGTGTGTGTGTGAGTGAGTGGGTGTACATGTGTGTGTGCTTTATGTGTGTCTGTTTGTGTTTGTGTGTGTGTGTGTGTGTGTGTGTGTGTGTGTGTGTGTGTGGGGGTGGTGGGTGTGGGTGTGTGTGTGTGGGTGGTTGTGTGTGTGGGAACATTGGTGGTAAGTTGTAGGCGTGTATGTAAGGAGATGTATTTTTATCTCCTGGATGAAAATTATACTCTTTCCCAATCATTTCCTATGGCAGTCATTTTTGACCGTGAACAAAAAAAGTGTTTCTAAATTGAATAAATCACTCAAAATTCAAAGAAAGTAGTCCTAATCAATTCTATGTGTTCAAAAGCCTTTTGTGAAGGATATCACAAGATCTTGAGGCAATCTGATGAAAAATTCCATATTTATGGTACAGGGAATGTGTAAATCGGTCATTTTGACCGGAATAGTGTTAGAAGGTTAAGTTAGCCTACTGTTAGCCTAAACAAAAACAAAAGCTTGACAGCGGTCATTCACATAAACAGAAGTAGGTCCTAAAGGTCTAAGACACTGAGTTATTGGCTACAGAAAAGAGGAGTACTCTCCTGGAATTAACCACAGTAAGGAAAAGAACCACAGCGTTTAATGGAAGACAGGTTTTGGATGGGAGTGGTGACTTTCTGTTGTTGCCTTACTTTAAGGAGCAAGTGAGAGCCTTTCTAAAGGGCCCGTCTCCCTTTGGTCTGGTCTGCACACTGGACCAGAGGCTGGCCAATAAAATGATGAGGGTGCCCCCAGTTCAAAGACTCTGTCTAGACGGCGCAGTGTAAAAGCTGCTCCTGACCAGCCACTCCTCTATGGCCAGGCGAGGCCATCCTCTGTGTTATTTCTGTCCGTGGCAGAGCTGGAGCTAAAACAGACACGGCCCGGTCATGGTGGGGCCTGGCGGCCCTTTGTTCTGGAGAGCGTGACACAGCACAATGTCCAGAGCCACTGGCCTGGGGAGAGCCAAACTGACCCAGCGAGCAAAACGTCAATCTCTCAGCACGTCGGGCAGACATAAACACAGAGCACGGCCGCCTATTGGAAGCAGATGGGAAGGCAAACAAACAGGAGGAAGCCACACTAGTGCTGAGGGGTGGGGGTTGGGGGGGCTGCCTCCGCTCTCCCTGTGAGCCTCCTCTGACCCCCAACATGCCAGTTGGGGTCTTTGTATGGTCAGAGCTTGAGAAATGACCAGGGGTGAGTGATGACAGGGAGGTGTTTTCACAGCCACGCGCTCATTCGTCAGTGGAGTGAAATGGGAGCCGTGTGTGTGGGAGCACGGCGTGTGTACCCAGAGCAGGTGATAATGCTGCCCCGGGAGAGTGTGAGTGAATGAGCTCAGCATGGTCCTCACGCGCACAACCCAGCCTGGGCCGCTTAAAGCACACCACAAAGGACTCAACCGCCTACACGCAAAAAAACCCCCTAATTTTTACCATTTTAGTGTGGACAACCTCAGACATAACGCCTGAATACACAAACACCTAGAAGGATAATGAACAATGGCAGATACAGGACATTTGCTGGCTCTGCAAGAAGTATCGCTAGACTCTTACAAGCGTGAAAGAGAGAGGCTTCTTAATCCACATCCTGCTTGGCTGTCCTCCCTAATGCCTGACTAAAAAAAGAATCAGCTGTAAAGAAGAGTGCCTGGAAAAGGGGGGGGGGGTATGACTGGCTCCACACAAGCACTCCATCTCCTCCCAGTGCTCACTAAACAGGGGAGCGACACACAATAGCCCCATGGAGCTCGGTGCCCTGTTCGCTCTGTACGGGGCTAGATAGGGCCTCTCACAATGGGCTCTTCAGAGGGACAGGCATGCATAATTCAGCCCCGACCAACACAATGAGCCCAGATCCCTTCAGTGGGCCCTGCTGGAGCGGGGCGCATGCTAGCTTCTTACTCAACCTTGTGTGTGTGTGTGTGTGTGTGTGTGTGTGTGTGTGTGTGTGTGTGTGTGTGTGTGTGTGTGTGTGTAAGGGAGGGCTGAACATAAGACTGAATGGAGCACAAAGGGAGGCAATGAGAGGCCTGGTGGGGGGCATTGGCATCATCATCAATCAGAAGAAATAATACAAGCAGCTGAGTGGGAGCTAGCAGCTTAACATGATAATGCAGCACGGAATGCTACAGCCTAGCCTAGCCTAGCCTAGCCTAGCCTAGCACTCACATATGGGTTGCCCTCACACTGGCTCTCCACCGCTCTCCTCTCCAATCCACCTCTCCTGCCCCGCTTTCCAACCTAGTTCTCCATTTCTTGCACTCATTCCTCCTCCAGTCATTCAGTCTCAGGTTCTCCTGTTTCTCTCTTCGTCTCAGAGCCACTTAAGAGTGATGCATCTTGACTTCACAGCGGCAAGGAGCAGGATTCAGAGGGAAGTTGACTAAACCAAAGTCCACACCTACAACCACATAAGGATCACCTGACATGCACACAGAGAGAGAGAGAGAGAGAGAGAGAGAGAGAGAGAGAGAGAGAGAGAGCAAGAGCGAGAGAGAGGATGGTGGTGTGTGGGATGGTGAAGTGAGACATGAGGTGGACCAGAAGAGGAAGTGAGAGACAGGATAGATTTGCTCCTGACAGAACCAAGCTTCGGCTACTACAGTAGTCTAGTCAGAATGTGAGCAGCAAGAGAAAAGAATCATTTGTATTTGTATTTGTGTGGTTCATTCTAATCCAATACCCACAGAAAGCTTTTAATCCATTATTACACACACCACACAACTGTGTGTGTGTTATTGATTAGCCTTCAGGTTGTTTGCTGGAAGAAAAAAAGCCATCTAACATTGAGTGAAACACTGGCTATATCCTGAGGCTAACGGTGTGGTCAAGTACAGGTAAACGATAGGGCACGATGCAGGCAGGAGGGAGGGAGACACACACACAGAGAGAGAGAGAGAGAGAGAGAGAGAGAGAGAGAGAGAGAGAGAGAGAGAGAGAGAGAGAGAGAGAGAGAGAGAGAGAGAGAGAGAGAGAGAGAGAGAGAGAGAGAGAGAGGAATGGGATGAAAGAAAGGCAGAAAAGTAGAGTGAGCTCACCGTTACCTAGCTTTACAAACAACAGGCTTATGTGTGAGCAGAAAGACAATCAACATTAAAGCTGCAGGCTTATCTTATTCCTTATTCCACACACACACGCACACACACACACACACACACAGGGATGGTTTACAAGCACAATTCTATCAGGAAACGGAGATAAAAGGAACATACATGCCCGCGTGTGTGTGTGTGTGTGTGTGTGTATAGAAGGGAGAGATGCTGCAGATGTACTATGAGTGTCAATAGGCTGTGCAATGGTCAGGTTGGTTTGGACTTCTCTACTTAATAATACTTGAGTGTGTGCCGGTCGGTTGGGGGGGGCACAAAAGCACACCGGCGCCAGGGGGAGATGATACGCTTGATCCACCCCTATGCTCACATGACTGTCTCTTTCACACACACACACAAACACACACATACAAACACACACACTGCATCAAAGCATTCCAGAGCTGTGGGAGTTGGTCCTGGTCTCAGCAGCAGGCCAGCATGCTCACTAGATCAGACACACCAACACCCACACAGGACACATGGGGGGAAGAGGAGAGAGAGAGCAAGAGATGGATGGTGGAGGGCAAGAAGAAAGAAAGAAAGAAGGATGGATGAGGGACCTATAGGCAAAAAGAGTCGGCAGACTCCACAATGGGTTCACTTCAGCTGTACTATGCCACACTTCACACTGAAGCACACATCCAAATCAAACCCAAATTCAATCATTGTGAAATGGAATATACACCGCTCAGATCACTGCTCCAGTGATGGCCCATCAGCCCTGTGTGCTTTCCTTTACCCTCACAGCGCCTGCAGTCCTGCATCAACTGCTCTGCAGCCACATCAAGCCCAGCACAGAGGGCTGAAGTGGGCCGCACATGTTTCCAATTTCTGTCCAGTCCCCTCTGTCAACACACACCCATCAACAGCCTGCACACTCCTGAGGTTTCACACACACACACACACACACGCACACTGAGGACTCCTGGTCAAACAACATAACCACACGGAAGATAAGGAATTATTCTGCGGTTTGGTCTTCTGTGGTCTGAGGGAGCCCTACCTCCCACCTCCCTCACAGGCACACTGATCAGCCACAAGTCCTCTTTTGTCCAGGGCTCGTTAAGGCATCTCTGTGCTTTTAACGCAGGAGCCATGTTTGGACGTGTCACTCGTACCCATGTTTGTGTCCTGATGAAAGCTGGCGTAAAACAAAAAGAGGCCCGTTGAGGGAAAGGATCCCCTCTCCGACACAAAGAGACACAGCTATGCAAACACACACACACACACACACACAGGCAGTGGGTGGGTGGAGAGGACTCAGAGTGCCTTTCTGTCCTTCTGTCCTTCACAGCAGTTAATGAGTTCCAGAACAGCCACATGGTCCTGATGAACTATCCTGACACACACACACTTTAAGTCACCCTAACACACAGGCAAACACATGCTGAGATATGTGTGTATTGCCTTTAGAAACTAGCCCAGCAGAACAGGCCAGCAGTTGACTCAGACACCTGCAAGGAAACATGTGTCTGTGTGTACGTGTGCACATTTACACTCCTATAAGCACCTTTCCTAAACCTTTCATAAAGTCCTTTCCTTTGTTCTAAATCCTATTCATTACAGATCCTCATCATCATCATCACACACACACCCCCAGATGCACATAACACAAAAACAAGCATGCACACACATATACACACTTCATAGTGTAGAAGGAGATGTATGGAAAGACCGACAGGGATGATGGAGAGCCCCTTTAGGCCAGAGAGGTGTGGGATGACCCCAGGAGGGAGAGGAATGAGGGTCATTTTGAGGGTGGCCTGGAGCGAGAGAGCAAGAGAGCGAGAGAGACTGGTACACAGCACTGATGTGCAGGCCAAAATGTTTATGGCTTTTCTGTCTGCACTGTCTAGGGAGAGAACAAGTGAGCAAGAATGAACAAGCAGAGAAAGAAGGCGAGAGATAAACAGATAGATGAAGGGAGAGAGAGAAAAAGAGTGGGAGGGGGTACATCGAGCTGACTTGGTGACCCAGTGACCTTCACTCCTGTCTAACACACACACACACACACACTACTCAAATGACACAAAGACTTGGGGCCATAGAGGGGGCAAAATGAGACAAACACACAAACACTTCCCCTGCCATGAAAAGGATCCGGCACCATGTTCATGCCTGCTGATAAAAACATACATTAAAAGCGTTAAGCTACTCATTTGGAACTGGCCTGGCTGGGCTGAAGGTCAGTCACAATGCAACATGTCAGAGACCAGACCACGACCAGAAACCTGCCAGCACCAGGCAATGCTCATCAGAGGATTGGGTCAGTTAGTGTGTGAGTGTGTAAATCATACCCTTAGCAACTAGACACCGCTAGCCCTGGATGTGATGCCATTCCAGTGAACTAGCCTGTTTACAGGTTCTCTCATCTGACTGTGTGTGTGTCTGTGTGTTTGTTTCTGTGTGTGTGTGTGTGTGTGTGTGTGTGTGTGTGTGTGTGTGTGTGTAATAGCACGGAGGGCTATCTGGCTGGTGTGTGTATGAGTGTGGCTGTCGATCTTTTTGTTGATATGGTGTGAGTGAGTATGTGTGTGTGTGTGTGTGTGTGTGTGTGTGTGTGTGTGTGTGTGTGTCTGGCCTGTCTTTGGTGTCATTACACAGAGCTTGTCCATCTCTGGGTGATCTAAGAGCTGCTGGGGCGGCTTAAGTGACACCTACATGATGGCCTTCACACTTAATCCAATTTGCACATGATTTCATTAAAGGCAACCTGAGCCCCACTACTGCATAATGCAGGACAAAGCTGGGGAGCGAAAGGGACAGAGAGAGCCAGAGAGAGAGCGAGAGAGAGAGAGAGAGAGAGAGAGAGAGAGAGAGAGAGAGAGAGAGAGAGAGAGAGAGAGAGAGACTCAAGTATCAAGTTTGCTGTGACCTCCCAGCATGTCCCACAGTCTTTTTATAGCTCTTGATTTATAGAAATCATTGACCCAAGCCACCTTCTGCCATTTCTACATTTAATTAGCTTTTCTGGCATGACAAAATCTGCACTGCCAAAGCTAAACAGTTTATAGATAGAATTAAGTGGTGAAAAAAATGTCATACATGGAGAAGTTTGACAATTTGGTGGTGTATGTGTTGATCTTCGTTGATCTTTGTGCCTTCATTAGAAATAGTAAATGCCCAGAATTGCACATAGAAGAGTAGGTGAGTAATAGGACCCATGCAAGACAGCATTTGCTTGTCTGTACTGCATCTCAATTCCCATTAAAGCTGCAGCTGAGCAGAGACAAAGTAACAATCCAAGCAGTGATGAGATGGCGGTCAATAAGAGGTGAAGACTATCTACTCAATGGGGTTTGTGTCTGCGCCGCAGTGGTTACACTGAAACAGACACACTTCTAGAATCCATGTGAAAAGACACAGTGAGTGATACTCTCTCTTCCTCACTCACAGACGCACACGGAGACATAGCAGGAGCACAGACAAGCAGAGATACATAGAGCAAAAGAACTGTGCTGAGACAAATCTAGAAGCATGAGACAAGCATGTGAGACTGTCTACCCACAATCCCCATCTAAAGGGCTCATAAGACTACAGAGAATGAGGGGGATTCCTCTGGTACTTAAATGACCAATGCAGGACACGTCAGGTGAAAGCCTGTCCTGCATGGCCTTAATGTAATCGTAATGTAAACAGAGAGCGCGGAGTCATGGCTTGCCCCTCCCTCTCCGGCGATGACTCTCTCGCCCATCCTGTCCCATGATGCCCTGGGGCTGAGCGCATAACTGCTCCCAGCGCGCCAAACATCGACCGAGGCCGGGAACGGCGAAATGCCTGCCCCGTGAGTCAGCTGGGTGCGGGAGACAGCAAGCTCACCTGTGCCCACATCAGGCCTCCCCTCTCGCACGCGACACCTGGGAGAGTGTTACTGAACGATTGCTCAGGGCCACACACACACACCCTGGTTCCGCCGGTGACTGTGCTGATTGCTCATTCCAATCTGCTTAGCATACTTGGCGTGTAGCAACAGCCACATTATGACAGGGCGCATAATGGACGAGCATTCAGTCAGGCCAATCTGGAGGAGAGATCAATGGAAGCGTTATGAGCCAGCATGAGCAGGTGTGTGTGTGTGTGTGTGTGTGTGTGTGTGTGTGTGTGTGTGTGTGTGTTCATATTGCATAGTTCATTCTGTGGCAGCTATGAGTGAGAGGCTGGTGAAGTGTGTGCATGTGTGTGTGTGTGTGTGAGAGAGTGCTGACTCTTTGATGCGCTCCCACACACAGAGACGCCCAAAGAGAGACGAGGCACCAACTGGGAACAAAAAGCCTGGCACTGCCACAGAGAGCCTGGTGAATAAACACCCCACTGGCACTGTTGGGGCACACTAGTGCAAACTGGCACTCCTGCTCAGCTGTGTGTGTGTGTGTGTGTGTGTGTGTGTGTGTGTGTGAGAACAGGGCTGGAGCAGAAGATGGTTGAAGTCAATAAGAGGCAACGCAAGGTTTCCACTTGGGGGAGGCCCTCTCCACCTCCCCATGCCCTCCTCTCCTGCTCCTCATGTGGGGAGGAGGCCTGCACCCCCCCGCCTCTCTCCCTGGGAAAGCAAACAGAGCTCTTCTCCCAAATGTCTCGTTCTCCAAGGGGCTTCTACCCTGCCAACCTGTGGCCCATTCCCAGACCCAGCAGGCAACCCGCCTCGGCACCTGCGTGCTGCCTCCCCCCCTTCTCATGAGTCCGCCTTCATGTTCGGTGTCTTTTTCATCCCTCCTTCTCTCTCTCTCTCTCTCTCTCTCTGTGTTGATCCTACACTCTCCCACCTCTCTTGTTTAAGCAGTGCCAGGTGGGGAAGTGTTGGCACCTTCTTAATCACCATCTTTCTGCCACTTAGTGCAGTCAACAGATGCCAGGGCCAAAGAGTCATCCTCCCCCATCTTACTTACACACACACACACACACACACACACACACACACACACAAGGAGTTGAACAATTAGAGCAGACTTCAATGATCACCTCTTCTGTGAGAAGCTGGTCTATAGCAACACCACCCCACACACACACACACACACACACACTCTCTGTTGACAAACTGTCGGACCCTCTCTCTCCCCAAACCTCTTGTCCTGTCTTCTTTCCCTTTCACACTTTCTTTCCTCTACAGGGCTGTTGCCATGGCAATGATTTATAATTATGGGGTGAGTAGGTGGAGCTCTGATTAGAGGTTAGCGATCAGGGATTAAATGACAGGTAGCCAAAGACCAGCACCACACACTGGCAGGTGAATGGCCTTAAGAGGACAGGCCTGCTGTGGACATCTGTTGGGGTTGGCCGGGGCTTTTAGGTTGAGGCCTGCTCTTCCATCTCATTGCACACACTGCTTTGTTCTCCTGCACATAGACAGCTACGCATGCAAACTTCACAAAAGCACCAGGACCCCTTCGATTGGAAAATTCTAGAAGGCTGTGATCGTGTCAGTGCAGCAATATATTTTCTATTATGTCTGTTTGGACTGAGGCTATGCACTCATACACACCCACTCACACATACAGAGAGAGCAAACTAAATTTGACATGACATTTTGTGTTCCAATATGGCTAAACACTCTTGAACCATGACCGTAGAAAAGATTAGCATGGGATGTCTGAGAGGAAAGTTTGGGCCTCAGCACGAGCAGAGTGAGGAGACGGACTTTTACACTTGAGTGCATGTGATGCTGAAGAGCCATAAATCTCACAGTGCAGCGCTGGCCGGGACCAGAGAGAGCAGTGGACTTGGCCAGCCACTGGGCCAGTGCATGCTATCGGAAACACTCCAGCCAAGAAAGGAAATAAAACAATCCTGGATGACCATCATCACATATTATATACGGTTTAATATCATTCTACAAGAGTCTAACTGGATGGATAAAGAGGAGAAGAAAGCAAGAGAAAGACATAAACAGGCTACGAGAAGCTAAATAAATAAATAAATAAATAAATAAATAAATAAATAAATAAATAAATAAATAAATAAATACCTGTTTTGGTATGAGGGAGTGGAAGTGTGGCTGTGTTTGAGAGGGATATGGGATTGTGGAATTTGAGTTTAAAGGGAGGGAGTGCTTCACTCTAGCCAGTGATATATGTTGGAGAGCTTGATGCCAAGCACCTCATTACAACTGTGTGGACCTGTCCACTGTCCACTCATTAGCTGGACAAACAAGGCATTTACACACACACACACACACACACACACACACACACACACACAGACTCACACACACACAGACTCACACACACACAGACTCACACACACACAGACTCACACACACACAAAGACTCTCGCTCACACACACACACTCCATCTAGGCCAGAGACAATTTCACAACTGCTAACAACAAATACAACTAAATGAACAACTGCAGAATCTAAATGCCCCAATGTAAACGGTTATGCATTTTGGGTGGCTAATTAGAACTGACAAACACAGCAATTCCTTTTAAGGATTTAACTCATGGTAAAAATGCTAGGTCTATTTACTCTCTAATATTACGCCGTAATATATCGTTATGCCAGTAATGAACTTGCATCGTTAGTCAAAATTATTTGCATTAATGAGACACAATCTTCACAAAGCATCTGATTTACAGCAGGATCACTATTGAGGAGGGATTCTTTCCCACCCTGTGTCTTCAGTCACTTTTAATTCCATTCTTCCACAAACATATGCAGACACACACACACCTCATCCTTGAGGCTGTAAAATGGCAAATCAACTTGTATGTCAATACTAGTCGAAGAAAGAAAGAAAGAAAGAAAGAAAGAAAGAAAGAAAGAAAGAAAAGAAAGAAAGAAAGAAAGAAAGAAAGAAAAAAAGAAAGAAAAGAAAGAAAGAAAGAAAGAAAGAAAGAAAGAAAGAAAGAAAGAAAGAAAGAAAGAAAGAAAGAAAGAAAGAAAGAAAGAAAGAAAGAAAGAAAGAAAGAAAGAAAGAAAGAAAGAAAGAAAGAAAGAAAGAAAGAAAGAAAAAAGAGACCCAGTATCTGTGGTAGTATCTCATTACTAAGACAAAAGAGTGAGCAACAACACCAACACCACTGTTGGCTAATATTCCTCACAAGAAAAGCTATATATCCAGGTAGGGGGGTGTAGACTCACCTTTTCTTAGCAGGGCCTTCCTCTGAGGATTCTGAGCCTGCATTCTTGGAGCGGGAGCCGCCATCTTTGTATCCTCCCTTCCCTCCTGACCCCTTCAGCTGACCATTCAGGGAACCTGCAGACAGAGGAGAGATAGCATAAGTGCACAGGAGAACAGAATGTGTGTGTGTGTGTGTGGAGAGAGAGATGGCGAGAGTACGTATGAAGTACATGCAAACACAAACACACCCAAATCCATGCATTCAGTGTAAAGGGTCTGACCCATCAGCCTGTCTATAAAACTGAAAGGTTCCTCCCAAGAGCAGTTGTGTGTGCCATTCAAAAGCCTGTACACAAACACCCAGACTGGCACACTATCAAGGCCGCACTAATCAAAGCCACTAAAGCCTGATGAGACAAAAGAGTCTCAGAAGAGACGCCGGCACATAGAGGGACAGCAGTGCAGAGGAGCTGACCCAGCCAGAGACATCTCACTCAGCGGAGAGGGGGGTCACTTTTGGACACTAGAAAAGGCTCAAATGAAGATAGCAGTCACTGAGTGTTAGCAAAACAAACAAAACTCCTGACTTTGTGCCAGCGCGCATGCACACACACACACACACACACACACACACACACACACTTGGCACAAGATCACAGCATCTTGGTGAGTGAGTCACATGAGAGTGTGCATCTCACGATGAGTGACAGGCCTGGGCCACACCTACTTTAAAACCACTTGGCCCATGTTTGGGTCAGGGGATTCTTTGTTTCATAGTCCATGTGCCAATGCCCGCATACTTGTAAATACACACCTTTTTAAACACAAACACAAACACACACACACACATGAGATTAGAGATCTGCGCGGTCAGAAAGGAGAGCAACATGCCCAGGCAACGGTTTTGACTATATCAGTGTGTGTATATTTTTGTGGTGGTTGGGTTGCGTGTGTGTTAAACCGCAGTATGTCAAGACAGGATTGGCGCACTGTGGTAGGTAGTCTTCATTAAAAGACACACACACACACACACACACACACACACACACACACACACACACACACACACACACACACACAGTAACTCACTAACTAGAAAAAAGCCTGACAAAGTGGGCATTGTCAAATCACCATGGTGGCCTACAATGCTCCATGGCACAGAAAGCCTGGTGAGGGTTCAACACACACACACACACACACACTCCAGCTGGGTCCCTCTCTCACTGTGACGATCACAAACAACGTGCTCATTCCAGCTCCAGAACCTCATGCATGAAAACAATAAAAAGAGACTCTTTTAAGCTCATTTCAATGCTGCTCCGAAGCTTCAAAGCAAGCGGCATACCCGACGCAAGCGCACGCCTCTCCAGGGACGCCAGGGTCTTGGAGCGACTGCAGCCAAGCAGCACCAGCTGAAAATCAAATCCTTCACAAAACACAATCACACAATGCAACGGTGAGCGTTTCAAAAGGCATTCAAATATGAAGCATCATTCACAGAAGCAAGCTGCACAGCCCTGCATGTGTTCCACGTGCCGAAACCACGTCCTTTCTTCCATCGTAGTTTTAATTAAAACTAGAACACCGGAGCAGTACTACGCTAGAACATGCTAATCTCAGAACACAGGAGCAGTACTACGCTAGAACATGCTAATCTCAGATCAACAGCCAGCGCTCTCCTCCGGGCCCCTCGGCCTTCTCTCCTCGCTTCTCATCGCTGTGTGTGTTACATCTGCTGGGCTCAGATGAGTGCTTGGGTGAATAACGCGCACTGTACTGAGTCGAGAAGGGAGAGCGAGTGAGAGAGAGAGCAAGAGAATGAGAGAGAGAGAGAGAGAGAGAGAGTCTGAAAGAAGGAGAGAGATGGAAGGAAGGAGAGAGAGATGTTAACGCTTCCTCTCTTAACACTCATTTAAATAAATTAATTAAGAAATAAATGAGTGGTATGACCTGTGGTCTCCCCCTCCTGTCCAGTAGCTTGAGGAGGTAACTGACCCTTTGAGACGTGTCTGTCCACACTCACCTCCTCCGCTACGAGGGGGGCTGAGAATCTTAAGACTCCTTTAGTGCTCACACAGGACATCTGATGGCTTTACAACACGCTCGCAGAAAACTAACGGAAGCATAGAAAATGTAAACATAAAAATACAAAAATAAAACTATAAAAATAAAACAATAGTCACTGATACACAAGGCTTTGTGCTTCACATTGTTTGCAGAAGGGCAACAGGGCATCGGAAATTACCACTGCAGAGCTCAGGGGAGTGAGGAGACGTGCTGGACACAGAGAGGTGGGGAGGAGTGTAAACTAGTGTGAGAGAGAGAGAGAGAGAGAGAGAGAGAGAGAGAGAGAGAGAGAGAGAGGAGAGAGGAGGAGAGAGGAGGGGAGGAGTGTAAACTAATAAGAGAGAGAGAGAGAGAGAAAGTGATGGAGGAGGGGACAGGAAAAGAGCACTTCCTGAGAGGGAAGGAACTAGAAGCCTATCGACACGAGACATGAAATGGAAGATGCCACAAGGGAGAGCAGAGAGAGAGAGAGAGAGGAGGTAGAGAGAGAGAGAGATGGAAAGGGAGAAAGAGAGAGAGATGGAAAGGGGAGAGAGAGAGAGAGAGAGATGGAGAGAGAGAGAGAGAGAGAGATGGAAAGGGAGAGATAAGTGCATGGGGAGGGATGTGGGGAGGTGGCCGGAAGAGCAAATTATCACTTGGTTAATAATGCAAAGCCAAAGTGGTGTGGAGGGGCAGGGAGTGCAAGCTATTTCCCCTCAGAGAGAGAGAGAGAGAGAGAGAGAGAGAGAGAGAGAGAGAGAGAGAGAGAGAGAGAGAGAGAGAGAGAGAGAGAGAGAGAGAGAGAGAGAGAGAGAGAGAGAGTGTGAGTGAGAGGAGAAAGTGAGAGAGAGAGAGGAGAGGAAAGAAACTGTTAGAAAAATAAAGGTGGAAAAAACTGCAAAGAAAAGAAGCATGCGACTACAGAGACAGGTAGGCAGTATGATTGCAGGTTATGCTTAAGTCATTTAATGATGGGGACATTATTAAGAGCGACACATTGATGGGGGATGGTATTTAGAGTGACACGCTGCTGGCTGACAGGTAATGCCACCCCCGCTCCATCCACACCTTTACCTGCCAATCACCTGCTTCCATTAACAGCAAGCAACACCCTCTCAAAGAAATAAGCACTTTCGTTTTCAAAACACGACAAAAATGTTAACTCCTATCTTCAAAGACAGTAGGGTTCATCTTCTGACACATTGCCAAGCTCTTGCACACAACTTAGCTCATGTGCTGTCTGTGGCTTAAGGCCCATCCACACTGCCAACGATAAGCATGAAAGATAACAGCAATAACTTCCATCTAAATGATCGTTCTAATCTAGATAATTAGAATGACAGCGCCCACACCTATTAACCGAGGTTTATACATTGATTTTGCAATCAAATAAACAGGGGAGGGCTACTGGGAATACATTTCGGAGTAAAACGCAATCTGATTCTGATTCATTGGGCTATTAGGTCAATACACGGTTTTGGCTTTTTTTAAATTGCCATAAAACACCATCATGCTGTTTACACAATGTGGCTAATACATAGGAAGTTACTGTGGAAGTCAGAAAGAATACTATTGCTAAAGATCATGGTCAGCAGTATTTTGTGAATGATAGAAATACTGACAACCAACCAGAATCCATCAAATTTGACACATCACATTCATGAACATGAAGAGAGACTTTCCTTATGACTGGTCAGTGTGGACATTCATATCACTATGGTTACAGTTGTCTTTATAGTTATCGTTAGCGGTGTGGACAGACCTTTCAACCCAAAAACCCTAGTTCAAAAGGTTTCCAAAACTACTCTTATCAGAATGTAGTTTCTGACCCCAGTCAGAGCACCTGTATTTGAGCAGTGCTATATCTCTGAACAGGGCCTCTGGTATGTGCATGTGCTCTACTCTAATACCTGACCAGGACACGGTCGTGGCCTTCTATTGGTGCTCTCAAGGCCATCTACAAGCCCAGCACAGGATTGGGAGATCTTACAAACATCAATAAATGAAACGGAAAATGAAAAGTTGATACAAAACAGTCAGGAGTCAACAATCTATTGAGGGCTCCATCTCCTCTTTCTTCACACTTTCTTATTTCCCTGCAGCTCTCCAGTTCTCAAGGGTGTTCTTTGTAGCTGCTGTACCACCTATGCCTACATTCCCTCCTCTCTTTCTCTCATACACTTGTTCTCTTTGTTACGCTTGCTCAGTTTTCTACATTCACTCAGTCTCCAGTCATTGTGTATTTCCTGGGGAGTGTGTGTGTGTGTGTGATGTGTCTGTGATGTGTCTATGTGATGTGAATGCTTCAGAGGAGACGTCGGATGCTTCACGTATCCAAGCACACAAGCACACTGGCATGTAGCTTCTCTTTGTCATGCTTCACAATTGCACACCAGCTGACATGCTGTTCCACTACAGAACATTAAAGAGCCGTTGTAGTTGTAGGATTGTGTTCAAATGAGTTGTGATGCACTATGATCTGATGTGGGAGTATCTATCATAGAATCTGAGAACCTTGAGTGGTATTGACATTTATGGGAGGAGATGCACAGCCTGTGTCCCCATCTCACAAGGTGAAGTCCCACAGATCTTCAGCACAGAGTTTAAAGGTCATACGTCACTTACCATTGGAGCCTTTGGTTCCATCTGTGAGGTCATCGCTGAGCTGCCGTTTCTGGGCACTCTTGAATTCCTTGAGGGAGAGATAGAGCACCTTTCGCACAACCCGCTCCTCCGACCAGGGGATTCCATCACTGTCATCCTGCAGAGAAAAAGAGAAACCATTCAGAATTCTAAATGATACACACACAGTCCGATTTCAGGAACCTGCTGTCCAGGGATGGCACATGGATTAGGATTATTATTGAGAACGAACATTTGAGGAACAGTCACAGTCCAATCCATACACACCAGGATGCAGTCCAATCCATAGCGCGCACACACACACACACACACACACACACAGGCCAAAACCATAAACCCAAAGCAGAACATATGACAGTATTTTGGGGTATTCACCAGAGAAGAGGCTATGAGACAAGAGGAGCTCAGGAAGGCTCCACTCACAGTGGGGAAACCCACCAACATGCGCCGCGTGACCTTGATTGAATTTTCGACCTCTTCATCCGCATATGACTACATCCTTTTGCTATGGTCTTAAGTGGAATCGTCATGGTGACCACAGGAAGGGCACTGTGCCCCCCCACTCACCCCCTCAGCAGAAATGTTATTGTTAGCAGCGTCACCAGTCATGGGCGCACGGCATCCGTTTTCCGCTGCGTTTCCGTAACATTACCGGAGCGTCTGCATCTGGTCATTTTGCCGATAAATGCCTTGATGTTACAGCACTACTACAGAATGAGTGATCAAATAAGGCTTAATGCCATGCAGCAACTATGGCTTTTTCTCCTTACATGAGAAACCAAAAATCACTCATTTATTCATTTGGTTATTTATTTGTTTATTTGATAGGGTCAATGCTCCTAAATTCACAGACAAAAGGTTTAAATAAGCCAAAATTAGCTGTGATTGCTAATGTTGATCTGTTGTCCCTAGCCAATTCTAATAAAGGCAGCCTAGAATACACATGCAGATTTCCTTAAGTGAAACATTAAGAAAAAATAATAACACAGAGCATCTTCTTTAAATAAAATAAAGAACAAAGCTTGCAAATAGAGCTCAGCAATATGGGCCTATTTAAAGCCAAATAAAAGCAATGTCAACTGTGAATTATGCCGACAGCAAGCTTCTTTAGCAAGTTAGCACAATAAGCTTCCTGGTGGCCTGGAGCAAGCACAGAATAAACCTGATGATTCTCTTCCTGAGAAAAACACATCAAGGATTTTCTTGTGCCTCACAGAGAACAGCAGGGAATGACCTTTCAATTAAATGTAGCATTAAGAAAGCAAGCTGGCATTAAAACCTCATACGGATCAGAGACAACTTGTAAACTCTATAAATGTGATGTTGGACAGGAATATAAGTGTGGAGGTGGCCATGTGTGTGTAAGCGAGTGGGAGGTGTGACATAACCAGATATTCTCTGTCTGGCACCTCTGTCACATTGGTTAAATGGCCTCTCTGGCAGCTACGCAATTACATCACCGTTCAACATGTTAGAGATTCCTGCTTAGAGAGGAAAACAATTACGCAAAGCCATCTTATCTCCCTGAGTAATAACAGATAAGAAGCCTGCAGTGCATTACAACAGTCTGCCTTACAAAACCCACACCCAGAAACTGCACATGGAGCCAGGAGGAGAATGGAAGCTAATGTGAAATAAAGCCAGTGAGGGTGTATGTGTACGTGTGTGCGTGCGTGTGTGTGCGTGCATGTGTGCGTGCATGCATGCGTGTGTCCATGCATGTGCAAAAAAAAGCATTCAGCGGGCCCTGAAAATAATAAAGTACAAGTTCATGATATGACCCCATAAGAGTTGGATCAACTCTGAGTTAAAACTGAGCACTTGCCATGCAAGATACTCAGAGCATTGCTTTTCTGTAAAATATCAATAATGTTTTGATGGTGTTTGCAAGGCAGTGGAGAGAGAGGACAAATAAGCACTGAAAAGGTGAAGCGCTGTTGTTGTTCTCTCACAACAAAGACGTGGCAGCGGAAGAAAGGTCACCTACAGCCCAGCTGAAGCATTCACACGGCCTGACCACATAGGCACACAAACACTACAGATGCCCTGTGCCACACACACACACACACGGAGATCACACACACTTCACCACTAACACGCTCACACTTCCACAACGGCACATCCACAATTTAATTTGGGCACACACATCCACTCACTCTTTCTCTCTCCAACTCTCTCTCACACACACACACACACACACACACACACACACGACAAACACCTCCTACACAGCTTCCTGTCTAACACTTTTGTCTATCAATTCTCTGGGAACCAGTGAACAAGCAGTCCAAACGGTCTTCTGCTCCTCTCTCTCGCGGCCCCTCCAGACTCATTAAGAGCGCAGCGCACAGAGAGCAGGCCTGCAGAGATGGAGCGGGAGCACCAAAGACATTTTGCGCTACTTTTGACTTGTTTTTTTCCCTCTACAAGAAACCGATGCTGCAGAGGTGCAAACAGCCCAATTAAATGCACAGTGTCTGGAGCAGGCCTATTGTTTCCTAAGATTCTCTCAGGGGAGGGGTGTGTCTGGGCATGAACGTGTGCATGTGTGCGTGTGTGTGTGTGTGTGTCGACAGAAGACAAAAAAGAGAATTCCTGAGATGGAGATGACACTGACAGGTGAGCTACGCATCAGTCTCTCACATACGCTTGCTTGCGCACACACACACACACACACACACGGGACTGATGCATGCACTGATGCTCTGCAGCACATGACAGAATCTGATTGGATGTGCAGACGGTGAAACCAGTGCCTTCTTAATAAGCATATAAACACACACACACACACACACACACACACAATTTGCTATATAATTTACATACATTATATTATGCATAGATGTGCATGCACACACACACACATCTTCCAGTTTAGTTATATAGGAGGCTGTCCTCTGTATTTTATAAGCCTGTATAACCACATTCAGCCACATTCACACAAAAGTGTCCACAGTCACCCAATTGCCTTGACCATGTGACCACACATACACATACACTCTGCTGGTTTGACATTATTAGCTGTGTATTTGGTGGGAACTGTATTCAGGTGTATTATTAAGTGCAGCCTACAGGGCGTGAGAAAATTAATCTGTGTGTGTGTGTGTGTGTGTGTGTGTGTGTGTGTGTGTGTGTGTGTGTGTGTGTGTGTGTGTGTAGATATAAGCTAATGTGTGAAAAGTTGCTATTCACTCCAAAGCCAAATGCACACATATGCACACTGTGATGTCATCTTTAGATTTGCTCACTTAATGTACACAGTTTTATTTAGAAGGCAACACCCACTTTTATAGATCACACTTATTGTCTTCCTTTCATTTCGCATTTGCAACCAACCTTCCCTCTCCTGTGGAACTTCTCTCAGTCTCAAACAGCCTCTGCTTGTCCCTCATACACTGTATGATTGTGTGTGTGTGTTTGTGTGTGTGTGTGTGTGCCCTTCTGAGCTGGAGCCTGGGAGCAGTATGACTGGAGGGAAAGCTGCCCATGATTATTGACAGAAACACACACACACACACACACACACACACAGAAAGAACAGCCAGAGCTACGACAGGGACAACATCTGGCATGGGACACTCTCCTGACCGACTTTCATAGCAGTTTAAAGCACAGATGCGGATAAACGCATAAAAACATATCCTGTTCAGAGCTGCGGGGCAATTAAACTCATGACCGCTGACAGAAACACACACACACAGGCAAGCATGCGCGCGCACACACACACACACTAGCAGTCCCCTTCCAGTATTGGATTGAGCTAATTGCCAAGTTGCCTTTGGTGAACATATGGAGTGCACATAGTGACATAAGGTTCACCTTTCCCCCAAGTGGCTTTCCATGGCCATAAATTACAGCAATGTTCCTCTGCTTTCATTTAAACACACACACCATTTAATCAGGGACCAACATGAGTGAATAAGCCATATAACCTACCCTTCTACACAATCCGAAAAGGTGCAGCTTCAGAAGAGATCACTTTTGATGACTGACGCACACACACACACACACACACACACAGGACTAAAAAGGGTTAAATAAAAAAGTTCTGTGAAATGGCATCTTTGTGTTGGAGACAGGCGTCATCAGGCTGTTCCAAGGAGTTGCCGAGAAGATGCCAGCCCTCTTCAGAGCAAGACGCTGGCAAAGATGGGGCTCAGATGTGAGCGAAGCGTTGGCAGACACACACACACACAGTCACATGCACAAACACACTCCCCCGGGAAGCCCACAGCTCTGCTAATGAGCGATGGGGCCTTTGTGTGTGTGGTGGAGCGGAGCATGGCCCGTTATCCTCAAGCGCGTGTATACGCGCACACACACACACACACACACACACAGAGGGCCCAGTGGGACTCAAAACTCACCGTGCACTTTTCAGACGCCAGTCTGCAAATACATGCCAATTCCAACAGATCCACACAGGCATCAAGAGTCTACAAAGGAACATTCTGGAAAACTGAGAGTGTGTATGCGTGTCTGGATTGCAATGAGTATCTGGCAAATTCACTTAAGACTACACAGACTTTTTCTTGATGGTGCCACTGTCCATACCAGCAAACAAACACACACACACACACCTCTTATAAGACCATTATGCAGTTCACCCTGGGAAGGACATTGATTGATACAATATTATGTCAGCTGGTTTCCGGCTTGCTGCTTACTGTGAAGGTCTGCACGGAACACACCAAGCTATTCTAAACGTCTGAATGAAGCACATGTCTGTATATAGAGCAACTCCAGTTCATAACAGCATTTATTCACTAACATGTCCAATCACCCAAAGCCATATAGAACTAGGGCAGTGAGGAACCCATGTACAGTGAAGCCAAAATAACCTTGAGTCTCTAGGAACAAGGGAGAAGTCCGGTGCGGGTGGTGAATGAGAGGGTCCATGCCCAGAGCCTGTAGTGATCCATCGAGAGGCTGTGGCCAGCAAGCACCCCCCCCACCCACACAGGAGAGAAGCAGACCTCTGTCTAACGGCAGGACCGTACTCTGGCCCTCCGTCCACACAGGACGGCACCAGCGATCTCTATTAGGATCTTTCAGCAAGGCTCTGTGCCTGTGTGTTAGCAAGGGAGAGAGAGAGAGAAAACATCCTCTTTTATTGTGCTTCCTGTCATCCCGACTCAAAGATGGCCCTCGCCTCTCCTCAGAGTCTCCCAACTCAATAAGACAGGATATGTGGGGCTGTGTGTAATCCCCTGCTGTGTACAGAGCATCAGAACAGATAAAAAGACTGTAAGAGTGAGAGAGAGAGAGAGAGAGTGAGAGAGAGAGAGAGAGAGAGAGAGAGAGAGAGAGAGAGAGAGAGAGAGAGAGTGAGAGAGAGGTCTCTGCTCCAGTAACCTTCATGCAGACAACACCCAAACAGTGAACAAAGAGACTAAAAATGTAGTAAAGCATGCCATAAATGATATGAACGCTGTGCTAAAATAAAACTGCACACTCCCATTATCTGTGATGAGGCGGAGCGACTTCCTTGGTTGCAGATTAATATGTAATCACAATGGAGCCATTAAGTAGAAAAAAAAACATCACAGACATGGATTGTTCTACTTGTGAAGGGCGCTAAAGCGAGTTCACGTGAGAGCCTGAAATAGGACCACAGCAGGCCGGCTCAGCGCACCAGCCAGGAATGTGGGACGCCAGCCAACACATCCCTATTTTAAAGGAGAAATCTGTTATTATAACACACTTTCCTTGAAAGAAAATGAACACACACACACACACAGACAGAGGTTTAACTTGGCAAAAGTGGGGATATCCCTGCACACATAGCCTACACATGTGCGCTCCAGATGCAGCCCCATCTCTGTGCTGCTCTCCAAAGCAGCAGATCTCAGGCCAATGCAGCAGATCCCTCCTCCTGCAGTGTCCCTGCACCTCCTCACCAGCAGGCCAGTACAGCAGCAGATCTCAGGCCAGTGCAGCAGATCCCTCCTCCTGCAGTGTCCCTGCACCTCCTCACCAGCAGGCCAGTACAGCAGCAGGCCTTTGAACTGGGAACTGGGATGTGTTTGTGCACAAACAGTAGTGTCCTCCTCTCCTTACCAGAGCAAATGAAAACATCTGTTTGTTAATTCATCCGCACAGATGTCAGGGACATGGCTGTGGTTGCTGGTAAATTGGCGCGTAATACCATTTAGTGCAGTCTGAGGTGGTGGCGGAGCCGACAGGGGATTTGGAGGCTAGTGTCATCGGTGCCATTAGATGGTTTTGTTCCACAAATAACAAAAATGGCAGTTAGCTTGCACATGAGTTAAGATGCGTAATTACTCAGAGATATACTGTTATGCAGTACACTGGGCTTTTTATTAGCCAAAGATGGCTGGTCTCTAGTAAGCGAGGGGGTTTGGGAAATGTAATGGTGGGAAGCATAACTGGAACCAACAGGACCCAAACTCTACTTCTCTGTGTGGGGGGATGCTGGGTTATGCTGATCACTGGGTAGATGTGCTTAGGAGTATGTGCTAAAGGCTCAGTTTGGAAATGTTCAAAGGACGTAGCCTCCCACTGGCAAATATTCTCTGATATCTTGCTGAGCCACCTGCTGAACATGCAGTGATGTGTGTCTCTGTGTGTTTTCTATGCGTGCACACACACACACATATATATGAATCCAATCACCTATTAGTCTTGTAAAGTGCACATGCTGTAAGAGGAGCCAATAGTGTAGAGAAGGTGAAAATGAGATTGAAGGGGAACAGCGCGTGCATGTTTTACAGAAATAAATAAACGCCAGACTGAATTACAGCGTAGAAGAGCCATTCAAAGCAGCCAAAGGCCCAGCTGTTCCCATAAAGAGAGCTTTATCAACAAAGCCTCAAACCCCCTCACACAGGCCTTCTGCTCCCTCCTGTTGTCTCCATGACGATAGAGCAAAGTCAGCTTTCCTTTGACACACAAATCAGCCTTCACTAGTTCTTCTGATAAGAGAGAGAGAGAGAGAGAGAGAGAGAGAGAGAGAGAGAGAGAGAGAGAGAGAGAGAGAGAGAGAGAGAGAGAGAGAGAGAGAGAGAGAGAGAGAGAGAGAGAGAGAGAGAGAGAGAGAGAGAGAGAGAGAGAGAGAGAGAGAGAGAGAGAGAGATGGCTCCAGAGATGGAGGGCAAGGGGGAACTGGGTGAAAGGGAAGTAAGTAACTGAAAGGACAGAAGACTAAATATAAGTGAGAGATGGAGAGAGAAATCCCTGGCAAATCTTCTGGCCCACTGCTTACAAAAGCAATTCCCCTTTCCAAATGGGCCAACCAATAGCCAACTCCAGTAGCAAAGAGCCAGTGTGAGCAAACAGCTAAGAGGGAATGGGGAGGGGACTGGGAGGAGGAGGAGAGTGAAAAGGAGGGGGAGAGGGACAGAGAGGAGGGATGTGCACACCAGGGAGAGGAGAGAGGGAGACAGGGGACCTGCCACAGCAGAACTCCAAGGAGAATGTTTGGCTGGATTTAGTGATTTAGCTCATGAACACGGTGAGGCAGCTCTAAAAACAATACATCTCCCACTCAGCACACACTGGGGACGCAGAGAGAGAGAGAGAGAGAGAGAGAGAGAGAGAGAGAGAGAGAGAGAGAGAGAGAGAGAGAGAGAGAGAGAGAGAGAGAGAGAGAGAGAGAGAGAGAGAGAGAGAGAGAGAGAGAGAGAGAGAGAGAGAGAGAGAGAGAGAGAGAGAGAGAGAGATTTTAAGAGGGGGTGTAGCCCAGCTGATGTATTTTTCGGGTGCCTGCGCTAGGGACCGTTTCAGAAGGTCTTGTTTAGGTTGAGTGCGTGCCCATAGCGTGACGTACAGGGCTGATGGAGCCTTAGGGAGAGACCAGGGCCTAAAGCCCACAATTTCCTGCTGAGGCGCAGGCACAGCCATCTGCAGACCTCGGGCTCAGGCTGTCCCGACTCTCCTCGGGCTCAGAAGCCCGCTCACCCAAACTTGACCTGTATATCAGCTGTGTCCGAACCTCAACACCGAACATTCTTCTATTTAGTGGCAGAGCTGACCATACCAAACGGAATGTCATAAGATCTGCTTTGATCATGTCACAGTTGCATTTCTGGCCTCATGTTGGAGGGATCGCATGGCAAAAACAACAAAACCTCTCATCCCCAACTGGACTGCAACAAGAACTGCTCTGCTCTTCTCTGAGAGAGAGAGAGAGAGAGAGAGAGAGAGAGAGAGAGAGAGAGAGAGAGAGAGAGAGAGAGAGAGAGAGAGAGAGAGAGAGAGAGAGAGAGAGAGAGAGAGAGAGAGAGAGAGAGAGAGAGAGAGAGAGAGAGAGAGGTGGAGACATGAGGGCTTTGGCTTGGCCAAACAGGAAGTCAGCTGAGGGAGGCAGGAAGGGCCGAGTTCCCCTGGTCATGGTGGCCTAGCCTCACAACAACCAAAGCAGATTGTCGATGCGTAATGCACAGAAAGTGAGAAAGTGAGATTCCAAGATGGGTTGGACGCACAGGTCCTTTTTAAATGTGTGTGTGTGTGTGTGTGTGTGTGTGTGTGTGTGTGTGTGTGTGTGTGTGTGTGTGTGTGTGTGTGTGTGTGTGTGTGTGAACAAAGGATTAAAAATTATGAGTAAAATATTCCCCCAAATAACCAACCAGGTGGTGGCCTTAGTCTTTTTTCCAAAGGAAAGCACAGGGAGTACTCTAAGTGCAGTGACTAAACGTATATACCGCATGCTTTGGCAAAACTTATTTTGTTAATGGTCTTGCCAATAAAGCTTTTTCAATTGAATGGAGTTGAATTGAGTACTCAGCATGGAAATAAGCCGTCTGCAGGGCACGCATACCCTCCCTCTCTCTGAAGATGATCCATGAGGAAAATATTCTCATAATTCTGTTAAAAGGTTTCCTCAGAGCGGTTATTTCTGGAGTCTCTGGTCACTAAGGGTGTCCGAGTGCGTTTGATCAGTGTGTGGAAGGGTAACAGTGGATGACACGGTGCCTCCTAACATCTCTGCCTTGGGAGCTGTCACCCACAATATCCTTTGTTCAAACATGCAACCCAAACACCAGCTGGCCACATCCAAAGCTCATTTGCTCACTCCCCACAGAGTAGGAAAGCCACAGGAGAACTAGGCTCCACACGGACACTTGACACTTGTGAAGGTGAAGAGTATAAGTCTAAGTATAAGTATAAGTATAAGCAGGGGCAGAGTGGCAATTGGGACGGTCGGGAGTTTTCCCGGTGGACCGGCCAAGGTGCGGGCCGGCCCTCAGAACTTTCATCGCGGCCCTGCGTCGTAAGCCTACATGACACTTTCTTTCAAATCAATACACTTTTCAGAGAAGCCAAAATCTCCTCTTGCACGCTCATCTTACATTTTTAAAGTCTTATTGGGAGAAGTCCAACCAATATTTATAACGCGAGGCCTAGGGCTAGAATGGAGCAAACTCCTGGGAATGGGAATGATCTACATGTCATCAAGTCTATTTACATGGTTCCCCACTTGTCTAATGGCATTAGGGGGTTCCGAAACTGTTACTGCTACAGGATTTTTGAAGTCGACGGATTTTAGTGTCCCACATGGATGGAAGGCAGAGAGAAAGGTTAGAGCTAAAGCATTGACCTTATTATCAGGCAGAAACGAGAGTATAAGTATTAGTATATAAACCTAGCCTATAACTTTGATCCCAGGTGACAAATGGTTTGGGAACTCGTTGGAAATTTATATGTAAGCCCCTTTATAGGCCTATTTATCCTATTCAAAGTGCCTGGGAATTAGTGAAACACATTCAGCATTTATACAGTGAACTATTGGAGTGCTACACAGGTGAGGTGAATTTCCATCCACCCACAAAGCCGCTTTTTATACTGCACTTAAATATCTAGTTCTTTACCATTTATTGAAAGTGCCTGGTGTGTGTGATTGAGGCTTGTTGCCTGCATCAACAGCAGTATTAGTATTTTAAATTGGGTTATTGATGGGTTGAAGTGGGGGCTGGGGTGTTGGGAGGGGAGGAGAATTCCCGATTTTGTGATTTTGACCTTTGATCCCGTGAGGGAAATTTGGCATTTTGAAACATGATGAAACACATTCAGTACACAGTGACACAGGTGAGGTGAAGTCTCATAGCTGCCTCGCAACAACAGCAGTAGGCTGGGGTTAGGTTAAAGGATAATTCGTGTGATAACCTCAGTCTTGTCCCCCTGCACTCAGAAATTCAGAAAATTCATCCAGTGGAATGATGGGATTCAGCTGTTTCTAGTAGCAGCAACTGGAATCCATGCATTTCCACTCGAATTATTTTTGGAATCTGATCCCTTTATCATACCTGTTCGTTCAGATTGCCGCTTCTACTTATCATGACTAAATTCAAGATGGCCGAACTGTAAAATTCCTTAAGATACTGTCTGTATAAATCGCCTTGTAAATAAACTACCAGTGTTTTTCAAAGTTCTCCATGTCTCGTTTTAAATGTCAAGGCCCCTCGAAGTCTACCAATGAAGTATGGAGCTACTTTGAGCCCTCGTAAATGGTGTAAAACAGTGATTTATTTGCATGGCTAGGCCGATGCCCGAGGCACCACAACGAAACCCTGTTGGTAGCATTGGCTAACTAGCGGCAGATTTCTGAGTACAGGGGACAAGCCGAGGTGAGCTATGAGACATACGTTCACACTCGGCATCATGTTTCAACACACTTTAGGTCAATATCACACGGGAATTCTCCTTTAAGTGCCTTGCTCAAGGGCACTTCAGCCATGCCTACTGGTCAGGGTTCAAACCGGCATCCCTCCGGTTACAAGTCCGAAGCGCTAACCAGTAGGCCACGGCTGCCCCCTGAGATGAAGAGATGAACTTGGAAAGAACAGAAATTATAGGCATCACAGAGAGACATTTCAGATTGCATTGCAGACACCAGCTGGTGGACAGATAATGAACTCACACCAGTGTTGAGTCCACAACAATAACAAACAGAACAAAACAAACAATTATTTCTAGAAGCCCACAAGTCAACAAACAAACCTATTAACAACCCTCTGGAAAAGGGCTCTGGAGCCAGAGGCCCCAACCACGCTGTAATGATTCCTGATTTATTGGTGTGGATTATCAGTTGCCTTTGGCATTGGATTACAATGGGCTCCCAAAGGGCATCTGTTTGCATTAAAAATCCAATCAACATCACGTCCAATCAATACACCCACATACACACTCACTATTGGACAAAGTTACGAGAACAGATGGCACAGGCTGGTTTGGCTGCTGTGTTTATCGTTTTAAATGTTCATACAGGAGATGTAACACTAACACACACACCCACACACACACCTTCAATGTGATAGAAAATCTCTGGGCTGTGAAACTTTCCTGAGGAATTTTAGCTTGAATCTTAGGCATTTTATCCTGTCACTGATAAAAAATGTAAAATACATTCAAGTTGAGCAAAACTAGGAGTACTTGATAGATCAGACACTGGTGTTCAACACCTGCCTTGCACAATGGAAGGGAGTGTACCCATTTTGTTTATTGCCTTTAAAAGAATACAGAAATCACCTTTCGGGATTCGAGGAACAGTAAACTGTTATTGCTACATCTGCATGTTCTCTGTCAGATTCAGCAGATTCTTGCATTTTACAGATGTGGAAGTCATTTGCCTTTGGGTGAGTACACCTGGCATAAGAGACCTAGTATAGATTCGGATTGGACAAATCCAAAGCTAAAGTTTGGAGGAGGAATGACAAAATGGGAAGCCTTAGTAAATTGGTTCTGTTCTTTTTCAACATTTCAACTTTGTGAGTAGTAGTCTATTGTTAGTCATCCTTGAGCCTCAGAGTCTCGCTTTTCCTGTCTACCTGCAGTGACGCTGTTGTCTGGCTTGAGCTCCTCTGCCATCCTGCATTCACACGAGCCAGCTGACACCTACTGAGACAGCGGCCGGTTTATGAGTCCGACATCAACTACAATACGCTCACAACGAGGAGTGCTGAATCCCACACACAGGAAGCTCCTTGTGCATGTAGGTTATGGTCTGCAGCAGCATCAGCTCAGTCAGAGGGGTTTTCTCAGGGCTGCTCTTTAAATAGCCGTCTGAATCAGCGCGCTCGGAGACCAGCCTAGCACCGTTCCTCCTCACTGTGAAAGAGGAAGAAACGCAGAGGGAACCAAAAGCATTGCAAACCAAACGCTGTAGCATTAGAAAATGAGACTAAAAGCCTTAGCACACCAGAGATAATTTGTGTGTGAGCGTTTTGAGAAATGGTTTGTGTTGAGTCATCAAATGGGGAAGAGGTTACTATTGATTGATCAACTGGTGTCAGATGTGCTAGTTTCTGTATTTGAATGAATGGTGTGAATATCCTCTGTCCTCTAGCTGCCTCTCCCTCTCCCTCCATCTCTCCCCTCTCCATCTCCTTCTCCCTCCATCTCTCCCTTTCTCTCCTTCTCTTTGTGTAATTGTCAGAGTCACAGTCAGCCAACTGGAGACAAGCCAGAGGTCTCGCTTACTCAGTGTGTGTGTGTGTGTGTGTGTGTGTTGAAGAGCAGGCCAGCAGACAGACAGGCAAGCGGATTGCTTATTATTGGGTTCTAGAGCTGTGCAGAGAACACCTTCTGTGCAGAGAGCCTTCTCAACACCACATCAGTGCCTTAAAGAACTGACACATATCATTCTCCATCTCTCTCAGACGCACAGTCACAATTGCTTACCCCCAGCAGCGCTGCAGTTTGCAGATGACACCTAGTACTGTAATACCAATCAATAATACCCTGCGGAGATCACCGGAACATTCTATTGTGCTGAGCCTACTAACGGCAGCTACGCCACTCTATACTAGCACTGGCGTTAAATTCCACGACCTTTGACCCTTATTAAATCGGTCCCAGGGGAGATGGGAGAATTAATGGGAGAAAGTTTGAAAGCAGATGGATTGTCACAGTGTGAGAGAAAGAGAGAAGGAAAGGAAAGGAGAGAAAAGAAAAGGAAAGGAAAGGAAAGGAAAGGAAAGGAAAGGAAAGGAAAGGAAAGGAAAGGAAAAGGAAAGGAAAGGAAAGGGAAAGGAAAGGAAAGGAAAGGAAAGGAAAGGAAAGGAAAGGAAAAGGAAAGGAAAGACAAAAGGAAAAGGAAAGAAAAGGAAAAAAGAAAAAAAAAAAGAAAGAAAAGAAAAAGAAAAGAAAAGAAAAGAAAAAAAGGGAAAGAGAGAGAGAGAGAGAGAGAGAGAGAGAGAGAGAGAGAGAGAGAGAGAGAGAGAGAGAGAGAGAGAGAGAGAGAGAGAGAGAGAGAGCAGGATGAAGGCCTATTCCCACAGAGCAGGGGACACACAACAAAAACAAATAGGAGGAGGTTCGTTTGGGAAAGGAAAACATGTGCTCGCCACTAACACCACAACTACCACTTCACATCTCCCACCAACAAAGTCACTGGACACAGCATGAGAAACCAGGGCCGTCACACCCTGCCCATCACACCCCTGGACAAGAGGACAGGTCCAGCCCATTTGGAAGTCTCAACTTCACAGAAGTGCCAATGACACATAGAGCACACGCTACTTGTGTGTGCGTTTGAGCAGCTGCTTTTGCGGTGGGGAATAAAGAGGTTCTGGCCCTTTAAACAAACCAGACACTCCAACACACAGGAAGAGGAAGCCAGGAAAGAGACATGCACCTCCAGCCCTCAGAGACAATATGGAGACTGACAGTAAGAGAAATATTGTTTAGCTAGCCATTGTATTTTTATTCAGTTTCTTCTTATTTATTTAACATTCCCTTTCCTGCCTTCCTAAACATTTAATCATCAATTCAATCATCATTATACATATTACGCACACTGTTGTGTATGATTCATTTATCTGAACAATGTAAGAATCCTCAGGTCAATAAAGCCTTTAAATTTACGCCAGAGAGAAAGAGCGTGTGCAAGACAGAGAGGGGATGAGCTCGCGCACATACACACACACACACACACACACACACACAATGCCTCTCCTGTGACCGTGCCTTCACCACTTACTCGTCCTCACACAGCTGGTGGAAATATTTTCTCTGCTGTTGTTGGCAGCCAGCACCAACTCTGTAGGCCCGCCACGGTGACATGCTACTACCGGCAGTGGGCAACACAGAGTGTGTATGTTTGGGGGGCGGGGGGGTAAATGAGTGTTGGTGTAGGGGGTGCAAACAATAACAGCCTGGCGTCCTGGGATGCCCTTGTCTGCACTGGCACATACCCGGCATGTCACGCAATTGTACAAACACTCGGTCACCCTCACACACACACACACGGGAAATAAGGGCATTAGAACAGGTATTTACATGGTGTTCTGCTCCAAAGAGTATGTAATAGGTGTGAGTTAACACATGACGCTGATGGGATCCAGGGGACTAGTACACAGTGACAGAATGACTGGCACACGTCAGTGACTAGTGCAGGAGGATGAAAAGATATTTTAGCCACTAGCCAGGGCTCAGTGTCAGTCCTCTCTTATTCTCTCCATCTTTCTCTATAGGCTCCTCTGTCCCCAACACATTCACTCGTTCTCTGTGGCTCTCTTACACACTATTTTTCACACACTGTCTGTTTGTTTGTCTTTCTCGCTCTCTCGCTCTCTCACTCCTCCTCTCACTATTCCGGTCTGCTTCCCTCTCCCCACTCTAACAAGATTATAAATATACATGGACTCTGGCATCTGGGCACCTCAGTCAGGCTTTAGCTGTCATGAGCTAACAGGTCGTCTTCACGAGTGTTTTCCTGCCTCATTAGCACCTCGAGGAGAGGAGAGGAGAGGAGAGTTCTTACTATGTTCACATTGGCTATCAGTACAGGAGAGTCAATTAAATTCAATTCAACTTTGCCTTCTTAACATGGCTGCAGGTACAGTGTTGCCAAAGCACAAAAACAGCATCATTTGTACAATAACATTGTAACATTATTATTGAAATCACCACTGTTTCATTCTTCAAGGACTCTCCTACGCGATTGCACAAGGTTTACACTTAGTGACTATTTATGTCCACAACCTCCAACTCTCTTTCAGACAGATACCAAAGCTACTATGCAGCATAACAAACACACACACACACACACACACACACACATACCACACACATGGAATGATCAGATCTGGTCATTACTGTGGTAATAGCTACTCAAAAAAAAACACAATACAAATGCACTTTGACAGTTCAAGATGAAATGGCATTTCAAACCAGTCCAGTAGGACCCATGGTAAACTCACATGTGCTCCATTCTTCCCTAAACTCCTGCAAGCGCTAAGCTGTCTGGGCTTGCTGCTGAAGTTCTGAACTCAATTCCACTGAATAAACATCACAATCCATCCACACTAATAAACCACAGTGCTGCGTGCAGCTTACAGTGACAACTCGGCTGTTTACAAAGACGCGCAGTGGGACTTTATCATCATTCGCCAAGCCCTGCTCTTTCAGTTCGTCTGCTCGAGCTGTGGAGCTCCGCACGAGACCGGAGATTACAACAGCCTCTTCCAGCGCCTACCGTTTGTTCACTTCCTTTTACGAGCATCTATTAAATTGTCACAGTAAGTGGCCAGCTACAAGACGCAGTGCTAACCAATTCACAGCCAGCGTCTTGTCTGCAGGGCAGTCTGACACCGAGAGGAGAGGGGTGAGTGACAACGCATTATATTACATGATGCTCTGAAATAAAAGAGTGAAGAAAATGTGTGAAGAAAATGTCTAGCATGAATGAGCAAATCCCATTAGTGGTAAGTGGAACTGGCCTCTAAAATACTCCTGTGGTACTATATATAATATAATACTTCCTCTAAAAAATCCTTGGAGGAAGGAACATGGAACCACTTCACGTCAGTATGGATTTGAAGAATGCTTTGGGTGATGTTGCTTGTCCTGCCACTCTGGTATGCAGTGCATGAGTGCATGTGAACTGCTCTGTGTGCTGGACCAGAGGCATGGGGACCCAGCATCAGGTCAATTAAGGTCCGATGTCCAGGGAGGCCACACCGCAGGAGGGACTGGACACAGCCTCTGTGAAGGACAGGCCAAGCAGGTGGCCCCAGGGTCAAAGGCTGCTGCCACCAGACACCTCAAATGGAACAGCAAAGCTGCTTGACTCATAGAGGCTGTCAATCACGATTGATTATTTGGTGCAGAACCTGCCCTTTCCCCTGGGGCTCGATCCTCTCCCTCTCCCTCTCTCTCTCTCTCTCTCCCTCTCCCTCTCTCTCCCTCTCCCTCTCCCTCTCCCTCTCTCTCCCTCCCTCCCCATCTCCCCCTACTCCCTCCTTTCTCTTCAGCTCCAGCAGCATAAGAAAGCCCTTTACATGACAAAGTGCCAGAGACTCTTTAAAAAAAAAGAAAGGGAAAGAGTGAAAGAATAGAGAAGAATGGAGCAGGAATCCCAAGGGTCCAGCAGCCCCCTGTAATGCCCCCAACTCTCCCCTGCGCTGCTTCAGAGTGAAGACCCTTCCAGCTGCACCCCCTCCCCTCTCTCTCTCCCTCTGTCTCTGTCCAGCTAGCCAAACAATTGCCATCCAATGGATCTGACAATTCCCATAACACATGCCCAGTGATTCCAATCAAAACAATCTCGCAATTGCCATCTAAACATGCCAATGCTTCCCATCAGAGAGAGAGAGGGTAGAACTCAAGTGGTATTTTCAGTGCTGATGTGAACTTAACACAAACAGTAAGTCCACTAATGGAGGGAAATGTACGATCCACAAACCGGCCAAACTTCAGAGGGAACCTCCGAGGAGTCTGCACCCTGTGTGGGTGACCAGGAGGCTGTGGTTCAGCTCCACTGGTCACTGCAAGCAACATCCTGTGGAGCAGCGGCAGCACTGGCTGCAAACGTGGAGATCGGGTTCTCAAAAAGGCTCCAGCCCCTCAGACGAGCAGAAGCAACTACTGAGCCATCCCAAAATACCACACTGCCCCGTGGCCTCCACCGCCAAGTGCAATTCACCCACACCACTTTGAAATACACGACTTTAGACACACAGCATTAACTGAAGCTAGAGTCAGACACACAGAGTGGACAGTAACTTTATCTAGCTCACTCAGGACAAGGAAAAGGCCACAGGTCAGATGATGATCAGTACTCAGCTTATTGAATGTGTAAAATAATTTAATGTGTAAAATAATTTTTAGATGTTTTACATTTTCGACCCTTTTGAAACACAGTGCACATCCTGATTGTGAAATGACCCATATTTTTTTTTACTTGCTTGCTAGGGAGGTAACAGCATCGACAGAACCCACATAAGCCAGCAAACAGAGTCTCTGAGGGACTAGAGTGATGGACACAGAGTATCCTACATGTGTGAAGTTGTGGGCACTGGGCAGACTTGAGAACTTCCATTCACAACTGTGGGCTTCCCTTAGAATATACACCCATAGTCTGAGTTCTCCCTTAGCAAGGTGTTGGATTTTGTTTTGCATGTATGATATTGCCTTGCAATAATACTTATTGTTGCTACTGTTGTCCACATGCTCAGATGCTCAGGATACACTCGAGTGTTCAAGACGAGGCGTCCACTCATGGGGTATGGGGTTTGAGAGTCATGGCTGGTAGCACACCATCTGTCATGCACCAAGTCAGGAAGGATGTCTGGAGGAGCAGTGAGAGGAACCCAAAGCATTACACTTCTATGGGGAACAGCTGGCAGCAGTTGAACTGAGTGAAGTGAATCACTCCTCAACATGTTAGCAACAGACATTAGCATCCATGGGCTTTAGCCTGCTTAGTCTCATGTTCATGGGAGAGGGCTGAGCCTGCACAGGACTGTGTTTCCCCCAAAGTATCGTAACACCCCCAATTATCACCACTTTTGTTCAGAAATTCTAAAACATCGATGTTTTTTAACACTTCAAAATAACATTTCAGTAGCCATAGGTGTGTAGATTTGAACAAAATCTGGTTTTGGTTCTTAACGGGAGCATTTGCACGCCTGAAATATCCGATTTTGTTTACCACGCTCAAAGTTATAGTTTTGGCCTGATGGGTCGTTCTATTTTCGCTGTTTCAACAGCACATGAATGGTTAGATCGAGAATTCTCGTCATGAAATGAAAATTCCACTGGAGCTCCAAGCGGTTGTGTACACACAGCCTTACAACACTGTTTACAGCTCTTCGAGTCACAGTAAAATGTCATTTTTTGTACATAGCTAATTTAGATACACCTATGGTGTGGGCTGTTCGTTCTTTAGGAGTCCGCTGCCTGGGTTTTGTATAGAAAGGGCTATTAAGTGACACATACACGCACTTAAAGGCGGAGTTGGATAGGGTTCCATAGTATGTGCAAGAAGAGAAGAGAAGAGAAGAGAAGAGATCCCCTCATTTAAATCTACCTTTTTGTAAGAAACGACTGATTTGAAGGATAACCTCTGGCTGGCTTCTTTCCTTTCTGTATAGTCTAGTTTGCCTTCTCTGTCAACCATCAACAAGAATGCACAGGCAAGACACACACACACACACACGTTTCTCCCTGAGTGATGACCGTGTCTGAGGTGTTGGTGCACACAGGCTGAGCCATGATGACAGGTCTACCCATAAGCCCCCTCTCCCCTCCAGTGCTCATAGGGGAAATGCAATAAAGAGCAGCGGCATCTCTCTTAAACCTTCAAATGCACAAAACTCTTCATCCATCACTCCAGACGCGGCAAAATAAACAATCATATGAAAGATCAATCAATGTCTCTTTAATGCAATGTGCTCGCTCAGCTCACTGACTCCTGGCTCGTCTGCCAGTGCCACCACCAACGACTGAATTAAATATTTCTGAGAAAAATGTGTGTGTGTGTGTGTGTGTGTGTGTGTGTGTGTGTGTGGGTTACAATTGGAGTCACAATTGAATTTGACCATGGAGAAAACACTTTGCATATGATTTAGAAGGCAGAGAGAGGAGGATTTAATGCATCAAAGCACACGTGTGTGTACCACTAGAGGAGGCAAACTAAACGGCAAATACTGGCTTTAACAGGTGCCTGGCACAGCAGCCATTTTCTAAAGCCCACTGGTCCACCTGAAGGGATTTTGAATGGCCACATGGGTGTGTGAATAGGTGTGGGTACTGGGCAGAGTGAAAGATTGTACTTCTGTGTAGGGAAAGGGAGAAAAAGAAAGAGGGACAGAAATAAAGATTGAGGGGCCAGATGTACCATACATTTCCATGAACGTGCTATCAGCCATGGACACACCGCAGATCATGAAGCTGTCAGACCCAAGTTTCCACAGATTTATCAAATCGCTCAACTTAGTGTAAACTGCGCCTTTCTCTGCCCCTTCTCCCGCCATAAACGAATTTACTTAACGTCCATTAACTGAATGGCAGCGCTACAAGCTTATTGAATGAAGTTAACTGATGACAACATTAAAAAAGAATCAAACGCGAAGGATCATGAAATAATATCATACATGATGAGATGTCAACAAGCAGGAGATAATTAAGATCAGTAGTTCTACTCAAACTACTTGTGCACGAGGCTATGGAAGATTGGTCAAATCTAGCAAGTAGGAAAGTTTAAGTGAATGACGTGAAAGTGAAAGTAAGATTACGTAAAAGGCCAACGAAAGTTAAGGTTGCTTTTGGTAGTACAAATACTTTCACCAATGTAAAAAAAACTGGTGTTCTAAATAGCCATTCTGTTGTCTTTTGAAAGGTTCTCTTATTGAAGCATTGAACTTCAATTTGGATTAACACCTGCTTTACAAGTCGCAAGTATTTAGGCGCAGAATAGACTTTGCTACAGGAGCAGTCTTTGTACATACCGCTGAATGCATAACTAGGGCTTTTACTCTTTCCCTCCCATCTTTTACGCTTAAACTCCCACTTTCCCTGATCCTCCCATGAATGCATATGCATGACATGACAATCGCGAATCAACTACTTTCAGCCCTCAAGGACAGGCAGTTTGCGCTTTTTTTTACATCATTGCGGCCTGTTTGTACATACCTTACAATGATTTTACACGACGCTAAGTAAAACAAATACGCTTTGAAGAGGGCGAAAAAAGCCTAGTACATCTGGCCCTGAGAGAGAGAGATTTTCCATCATGTCTCTCCAAACCATGTGACACTCTGAGCTTTAAGGTTCCACAGGGACAACTCTGTTTTTTTCCACAGTTAACTCCAACAGCATAGAACAGGTATAGCACACACATGGACTTCCACATGCATTGTGCAGCCAAGACATGGCAACTGCATCAAACAGGTCTTAAAGAACAGCAGATCGAAGAGCTGGGTTTCATAGTTTAATAATGCATGTCAGCCACTAAGACAAGAGACTTTATCTGTTCAGACGTAAGTCATTCACACTTGTTTAACAAATCCCAAACCTCCACCATCCCCCTCTCACAAGAGAAAAGACAATCTATGTGAATTATGTGTGCACTCAGGGGTCCGTCATGGCATTTCAAAGCAGCCAGTGAGAGTGAGGGAGTGAGAGTGAGAGTGAGAGTGAGAGTGAGAGTGAGAGTGAGGCTGTGGTTTCCATGGCCTCCACTTGCTAAATAAAGCCCGGAGAGGGCATCTCTGCAAGACACATCATTTGGGCCAGATCAGAGGGGTGTGCACACACACACACACACACACACACACACACACACACACACACACACACACAGCTAAACAAACAAACACTCTTTCCCATGGAAACCACATCCTAAGCAGCATGTCCAGCACAAAGGATTTACCCAGAGTTGCATTCATCAGAAGCAGCCCTGAGAGACAACGTTTCAGCTCATCCTGGTCAGCCAGAGGCATATTTCAATGTTTCCTTCACCTCAGCTTTACCCAAGGAATAAATGCTCCTGTAATATACTAGCCAACGAGAGAGAGAGGAGAGTCATGCTTTCAGTCACACATCTCTCTCTCTATCACATTGCAAGTCCTACAGACTGCTCGAAAACTCTGGAACATGATGCAAATCAGAGATAATGAGCTGCTGGGAATGAGCCTGCACAGCCACAGGACACACATACAGGGAAGAGTGAGGAGCAGAGACTCAGCTGTATACAGGGAAGAGTGAGGAGCAGAGACTCAGCTGTATACAGGGAAGAGTGAGGAGCAGAGACTCAGCTGTTCTACTGTGATTGTGTGTTGAATTTCAGAAACCACCAAACACAGGGACACAGATGTCACAAGTAGCATGTTGCCAGGGTTTGTTGGGATGTCTCCAGAAACACACACATTCCTCTGGTGATTACTGCAGCGGAGCCACAAAGATCGCAGCGGCTCTCCAGCGTCCCTCGGATTTATTCCGGAACACTACGGAACCCTACAACTATGGAGGAATGTTCTCCACCTGTCGCCAAGCATCATGGGAAGTGCACTGAAGCACAGCTCCGAGTTGATTTCATGTACTCCCTTTCTCACACACACACACACACACACACAGGCTGAACCATTCCAGATGATCCTCTGCCCCTCCCCCTCAGAGTCACTCTGGAATAAATAGGGCAGCAAATTCAACTCAGCACAGCAGAGAAGACAACCAGGGGGTGTGCGTGTGTGTGTGTGTGTGTGTGTGTGCGTGTGCGTACACACACACACGCATCTGTGTTCTCTTGTATGCCTGTCAGCAAAGGCATCTGTCTGAGGAAATCCTCCCATGCTGTAAGATTAATCAATGATGACTCCAGGCTCATACCTTCTACATTTATATCTATATTGAGTCTGCCTGCCAACCTGGAGCACCACATGGTGTGTGCAGCACTCAGACCCAACACAAAGGATCAGCACAAACATTCAACAAGACTAGATTCCAAACATGATCATTTGTCAGCATTTAAACGGTTTTCATGTCCATCTGAGAAGGTACTCTTGAGAAATTGGTCATATTTTAGGCTATTCACTGGAAGGCACTTAAACCTATTCTGCCACTTGTAATGACCACTTCAGAGCGTTTATGCAAGTGACTGATTTATAGGCCATTGTAACATGTGTCATTTGCTTTGAGCTGTTCATCTGTCAACACGCCTCATATTAACGCACTCCTGATCTGGCGTGCCACTTTAACAGCACAGCACAGCGCAGGTGAGAGACAGACACAGCAACACTGTGGGGAGAAAACCTGCACCAATTCATGATGATTTGTATGATTTGCAATCACTCTGCCTTAAACACTCAGCGGTTAGCCGTCTATTATAGAGTATAAATAGACATCCAGAATATAAACACACTACAGACATCAGAAAATATGGAATCGATTCAAGTGTTGCTTTCAATTTCTTTGCACGGAGCGACACAGTTTTGCGCTGGGAAGTTGTCGACTTTCATTAGAGGGAGATTTACCGGCAGGAAAGCCTTCACTGCTGGATCTCAAAAGAAGGCAGCGCTTGTTTAGTCGGAGGGGAAAATGTGGAGCGGCATTATTCATGCAGCGGCTCCCGCTGTAAGAGTGCGTTAGTGATTGTTTTTAAAAAGGAATGAAGTGCTCATTTCCAATGCATTAAATTCACAAGAACGCGGCTTCGGCTTCAATAATCACACACATTACACCAGCTAATCCCAAACGGCTGCGCCAAATCAATATCGAATATAAGGGATGGAATGTTCTCAGTCGCGACTATTATAGAGGGGCTATTGAATTATGTCTTTTCCTTGAAGGGCCTACACTTTGGCTTAGGTTTTCAACACGTTTTGTTCCTCTGCCATGGTGAAATGACCCCTCAACCTACCCATAAACTGAATCCTGAAATCCCCAGTGTTCTTATTTTATATTTTCTATAAGTTTCTTTATATAAATCCTCAGATGATGGAACATTTTCACCTTGAGGGTTTGCAGAAACATATGCTGATGAACTCTTTCTTTCTAGGAGAGAGTGGGTCATTCAGGGCACTCTGCCCAAAGAGTTTACATCTCGCCTGCAGCCTGTCCGGCGCCTGGGCTGTAGCGTCTCCCTCGGCCTGACTGGAGGGGCCAGCAGATTTGCTGATGCTGCAGCCGACAGAGCAGAGGAGAGCTAGAATAACAGACATTCGTTTAGCCAAGGCTGACCGGAGACAGTGTCTAATTAGTTTACAGAAAGCAAGAGAAAACACATAACTCAGAGCTGCAAGAGCCTACACACACACACACACACACACACACACACACACAATGTGCCTTTTCTTTTCTTTCTCTGTGTGTATGTGCACGCTGTCCACTGTCCTCACATACATCTCGCATGCAAGCTCACCCAAATATACGAGACTTACAAAGTGTGTGTGTGTGTGTGCGCGCGCATGTTTCAGTGTGTCTGTGCCAGAGAGAGAGAGCGAGAGTGTGTGTGCGCGTGAGGGTGAATGTGTGAGTGACAGGAGAAGAGAAGCTAAAAGGCCACCTCTCCAAACTAAGGCACCATCTAACAGCTCCCTCAGACAGGCTTGAGAGAGAGAGAGAGTGTTCATATGCATGCACTCATGTGAATGTGTGTGTCTCCAGAGCTGCTAGGAGAGATGGCTGAGGTCATCTTTCTCCTCTAGGCGTCATCCAGCGCAGAGCTCCACAATTATGTTCTTGCAAATGCCCCAACCTCCACTCTATACATCCACCTAATGCAATCTAAATATACCCGCCCAGGCCCCATAAGATCCTGTTTAAAAATAAACTCCTTATCCTGTTCCATCTGAACCTGTTAAACTCAGAGCTGCGTCCCCTAATGAGATCCATGCCCAGATAAATGAATTTGCTGCTCTGCTGACTAGGCAAGGATGCCCTTGTGTTGTAGCCGGGTACAACTCCATGTCAGGGAGACTGAAATAAGGAGAACGGTATAATATAGCGAAGAAGAAGAAGAAGAAGAAGAAGAAGAAGAAGATAATAATCATAATCATCATTTAAAAATGTCAAAAGTAAATCTAAATGTAAATCAGGTTTCTAGGCCAAGTATACTTGCGTATACATCCATAAATTAGTGAAAACACAGAGCACACAGTGAACACACAGTGAAGTGAAGCACACACTAACTTGGAGCAGAGCTGCCTTGCTACAGCGGCGCTCGGGGAGCAGTGAGCGGTTAGGTGCCTTGCTCAAGGGCACTTCAGCCGTTCCTACTGGTCGGGGATCAAACAAGCTTGAAGCCTGACTAGTAGGCCACGACTGCCCTGATAATAATAATAATAATAATAATAATAATAATAATAATAGAGTGATGTTGAAAAAAAAGTGATGGATACAAAAATAGCTAAAAAGTATAAATGCAAATCTGCTGATCAAGCGTTTGCATATCTGCTGGATCTCATTCACCAGAGAATCTCAGAATTATAAAAATGTAACACAAGGAAGTGCTCCACATATTCCCCACGATTTAAAAAGCCTTGATGGGCCCATACACATCCGCTGTTAGAGAGGGCAAAGTGCCAAACAGCCTAGCGAATGCTAAAACTATGCAACCAGATCAAATGCAGCTTTGATCTAAAGCATGCTGGAGACATTAGGAACAGAACATTTCCTATAGGAAACCAAGCCCTGAACTCACCATCCACGACTTCAACCACCACTGCGTTACAGAAAAAAGATTCTGCATAAAAAACACACACACACAGGGATTTGATAAGTGAAGTGACCACGGCCCTCCTTCACACACTCCCTAAGGCAGTCACACACTCAGAGCCTAAACAATAATGTGCTAAAAATAAACAATGACTAAAGACTTGATGAATGCCACAGACAGAGGTGCTGACATGAGTGTGTGTGTGTGTGTGTGTGTGTGTGTGTGTGACAAAGGGGGGGACACAACCCTCAGGGCAGGAACACAACCCTGAACTTGGGTGAAGATTTCACGAGGAAAATGAGAGACAGACAGAGAGAGAGAGAGAGATACTGCTGGAGATGGAGGGGGTAGAGAGAGAAAAAGGGAGATAGAGAAAGAGCGAGAGAGAGAGCGAGAGAGAGATAGAGCCACAGCCACTTCATTAGCCCCCCACACAGCCCAATTTGGAGCGGATGTGACAGGCTGTCAGGTGGCAGTCATCACACACACACACACACACACACACACACACTCCCACAGGATGGGAGGAGAGAGAGATGCAGGAGAACATCCCTCCATTAGAGAGAGGGAGAGGGATGGAGTGAGAGCATGAGAAGAGATTGAGAAGGAGAGGAGATGAAGGGGGGGGGGGTCTGTTGGGTGATGGCATATTGGAAATTCAGTTTGGTTAAGGATGGCAAAAGGTCAGAGCAACGCAACAGGAGAGGAGTGTGTGTGTGCGCGCGCGTGCACATATGTGTGTGTGTGTGTGTGTGTGCCAAGGGCAGGGGGGAGAAGGGTTGAGCTGTGTGTTTGAAGGCGGTGTGAGCTGGGGCTACACACACAGGGTCGTGAGCACGCCTAACACCAGAGGCCACAGGAGAGCAGACGCCATGGACGCACTGGAGACAGGTCGATAGCACATTAACACAGACAAGATGGGAGAGAGAGGGAGGGAGCCTACGGGAGAGAGAGAGAGAGAGAGAGAGAGAGAGAGAGAGAGAGAGATGGCACGAAAGATGGCTAGAGCCTAGGACAACTGAAGATAGAGGGGAGAGCAGCTGAACAAAAGAAATGAAAAAGAGGGAGAGAAGGAGAGAGAGAGAGAAAAAAAAAAAAGAAAGAGAGAGAGGGCCGCTTCCCTCTCCTCATGATTATGGCTTGTCTAATGACCTGGTTTGGCAAGACTATAGAGGCCATGAGTCGGTCACAGCCAGAATACCACACACAGAGATGTAACCCATCTCCCCTGTTGTGCACATCACCAAACATCCTGATGTGATGACACTAACTATAACAAACACTATCTGATTGGAGGACAGCTCATCATATAAGAGTGAGCCCTGAGCATGCACATCACAGAGCAAGCAAGCAAGACTGACGAGCAGTGAACTGGGTGGAGACACAGGGGTTAAGTGATATAGTTGACTTGACACTTCAAAAAGACAGGTGAGGCAATGTCGTCCACACACACACACACGTCAAATACTGTTCTCTACAGATAGCATATTAGAGAAGTCAAATGACACCCTGGCAAATATTCCCATTAATCTAATGTGTGACCATCTCCGTTGATCACAGCTAAAACACAGCACTAACATAGACAAAGAGGCTTCTTCTGCGGCAACAGAAACGTAAGCAAGTGACATACTAGCGCTAACTGTAGCTCCATAAGCAAATAATAAACAGACCCAATAGAAGAGTGGCCAGAGGAGAGGCTGGATGGTGTTAATTAGGTTGGGGGCGATGCAGTCCTGTGTGTGCACATGCAGACATCGGGCCAAGGAACAGCTGTTTGCTGACTGCAGCGTGCCTCGTCTCATCACCATGGAGACACAACATGCTGAGGAGAGGCCACGTCAGCACACACCCAAGAGAGCAACCCCCCCTCCACCACACACACACACACACACACACACACACACACCTTACACAGCAGGAAATAAATGCATGCTGCATTTACCATCACATACACGCAACGCGAGTAATCACAAACATGTCATAATGAGATGTGAAAATAGTGAATCAGGATAGAAGTGCACAGTGCGAGAGCAACAGCATCATTAGTTTGAAATGGAGAGTGTATAATTAAAAGCTTCTCTACAGCATACAGTGCCTGCCATGATTATGCAGTTACTGTGAGGAGGGGGGAGGGGAGGGGAGGAGAGACACAGACACACACACACACACACACACACACACCACCTTCCTCAAACAAGAACACTCAGGCATGCATGGACGCATGCTACGCCACACAAAGGCTGAGAGGCATGCATACACCGTATAACACAAACATTTAAAACACACACACACACACACTCCAACATTTCCCTGCTGAAGTGGAAGCAGTGAACAGTAGACAGATGGAGTGTGGAGGAAAAAAGGAGAAAGGGTGTGATGCGCAGCCAGCCAGCCAGCCAGCCAGACAGAGACAGACAGCCAGACAGACAGAGGGATGGAGAGAGAGAGAGAGAGGATAATGGGAGTAGAAGTGTAAAGAGCTCTCTTGCTGTAAAATCATGTAAGCTCACAAGCGCCAGCAGATTCCAGCACTTTCTTCATCCCTATGACACAGCAGAGGGATCCTGAGGCTAGTCTGAGAGCTCTCGCCTCTCCTCTCGCTCTAAATTACAGGGCTCACACACACACAAACACACACAGGAGCAACTGGAGCACACATAGAAGACAGTGTGTGTGTGTGTGTGTGTGTGTGTAAAAAAAAAAGAGGTAACAGAGCCATTTAGTCTTTAAATATTTTCAATAACTTTCCTCATCACATCTGAACAATGGTGTAACAAGACTTTTGCTTCATTTCTTACACTGTGCATAACACACATCTTGCCTTACTGACCTATTTTATGCTGTGCTGCGGTGTTATGCATTGTTGTTCTGCTGTGTTGTTGTGTCCTGTGTTGCTCTGCTGTGTCCTGTGTTGCTCTGCTGTGTCCTGTGTTGCTTGCTCTGTCCTGTGTCCTGTGTTGTTCTGCTGTGTTGTTGTGCTGTGTGGCTCTACTGTGTGGCTCTGCTGTGTGGCTCTGCTGTGTGGCTCTGCTGTGTGGCTCTGCTGTGTGGCTCTGCTGTGTGGCTCTGCTGTGTGTGGCTCTGCTGTGTTGAGGTAACAGTAAATCCCTGATTGCTTTATTTGGTTGTGTGTCTTTGGGCCTACTTTCCATTTTGCAAATCTGTTGAGTAATGAGTAGGTTGATTAGTCTCTTACCCAGACAGGAATGAATAAAGCTGGCCCACTGACCCTAGCACTGACACAACACTGCTTTTCTCAGTCTCCCTCACACGCACGCACACACACACAGTAAGAACCCCCAGAAGTTTCCAGCTGTACGGATTGCAAAATGCAAAATGGCTGCCTAGTGCGTACTATATTCTGTCATAAAGCCCAGTCTGAAAGGAGGGGCATTAAAGCACCCCTCACCACTCGTGCCCTCTCTCTCTCTCGCTCGCTCACACACACACACACACACACACACACACACACCTCCTGCCAGCAGCCCCTACCCATTTGAAATCCTGAGGCCCCGTCCGTCACCCGCTATAAAAGCATGTCCTGCTGTGAGACGGCTGCCACTCCAGTTACCGCAGAAACGGCTCCTCTGTGTCACTGCGCCAACACGCAGCACAGGACGACATCAATCACACTAGCGCTACCTTAAGCTGCCAACATGACCAAAATGGTCCCCTTCTGTGTGTGTGTGGTGTGTGTGTGTGTACATGCGCACACGAATGAGTGAGATATATACACAGAGAAGGAGAGAGAATGGCAGTGAGAGAGAACTTGCGTGTGTTTGAGGGTGTTCCACTAGACACACAGAAAGAGGAGTAATGAGGGCCAATGACTCCTCCACTACCATCTATCCCCCACCTCTCTCTCTATCTCTCCTCCCTTTTTCTTGACATCCATAGCAGATGGTCCAGTTCAGAAAAAATAGACACTAAAAAATAAAAAAGGAGATGAAGAGAGAAAATATTAGATACAGTGAGGAGGAGATAAAGAAAGCCAAAAAAAGCTACTAACAGACATAACTCAACTTGATGGAGATTTCGACTGTTTCATTGCTCCCATCAAACACTGGCTCAAAAACATTGATTGTTTAAACACTTCCACGGACAGCTGCTTTCTGGATCAAATATACAGTAATAATGCGTTAAACTCTGTGTGTGTGTGTGTGTGTGTGTGTCAGTGGCAGACGAGCAGCCAGCCCATTAACTGTGTGAGCGGAACCCATAATCTCCCCACACAGCTTCATCTTAATCATATACTGGGAGCTGGGAGCAGCAGCTAGATCAAAGGGATCACCCAGCCTAGCTCTCCCAGCCTCGCTCTCCCTCATGTTAGCACGGGCTTACGCAGTCTGCCTCTCGCTCATTTCCAATCTTCCAGTCCCTCTCTCGCTCTCCTTTTTCCGTTAATCTCACTCTTAATCACCCACTTTCGTGCAGTAATAGATATGTAAACCAGAAGTGATGCGTCAGATTTGCTCGACTCAGTTCTGGTTAAAGTGTCATGAGGGTAAATGACTTCATTGGTTTTGCGCTGGTGGCTTCTCAGAGTGGCCCTATTTCTGGCCTGCTGAGAGGCACAAGCTGGAGCCAGCCCTGGTGGGAAAGGCAGAGAGGAGCCTGTCATCTCTCACTCTGACTCACTTCCATCTGACAAGACTCAAGTGTGTGGGAGGATCAAAATGGGAGGCTACATCATTTAGGTGAAGCCCATTGGGCTGCCGGAACCATGACACACACACACACACACACACACACGCACACACACCTTCCTTTAAGTTCTGCCAGGCCTTTTGTGTTTAATTAGTCAGTGTGACCACTGTCTGACTGCTGTCTGCCAGGGCTACCACCAGCGAATCAACCCACGCATCCTGGCTTAGCGGTTAGCGAATACCGATGGCTCAAATCAGAAACGTCCTAAAAAACACTCTGGAAAACCAGATCAGCCTGAATCCAGCACCAGAAGAGGCTGACTAACTGGAGGCCGACCTCCCAACCTCCCCTCTCCGAAGAGAGCCAGGCCCTCTTTTCTCATGCTTTGGCCTGGGGCTGTTGGCCAGCAAAGTATGACACACCCACCCCCTGCCATCACACAGATAAAAGCCTGGGCCCACAGTCAGAGACCACCATCACCACAGATATCCGCACCCTGCAATATTGGAGTTGGAGGCCTAGACAGGGCCTGGTAAGTAAGTGGTGACGGACCATCTTGCTTCCTCGTGACCTCACACAACAAAGCTGACGGTAATCATACAGGCAAAGGCCAAACATTCCATTTACAACCATTACAGAAAACACCCCCAATCGGTTCACCCAAGCGTCAGTAGCGCATCAGCAAGCGTGTGCGTGCATTCACCAAAGCCATTTCAGCATTGAGATGTGAAAGGTTAGTTAAAAAAAAAAAAAAAAAAAAAAAAAGAGAAACAGGGAGTAATTGTTTTGCTGAAAGTGAAGCACTCAAGTGTGTGTGTGAGAGAGAGTGCGTGTGTGACTCAGATCTCATTCACTCACTCTTGCTATTCAATCACAGGTTTTTCCTGTGCGGGGAGGGGGAGGAACACAAGAGTCACAAGTGAAACACCAAAGACAAACCAACTCGGAGCAGGTAAGTGTGTGTGTGTGTGTGTGTGGAATGCTGTGAGAGGATCACAGGGAAAGTACTGTGTTGTTCTCTCCACTTACGTTTCTTGGCAATGTTAGTGAAGCTTCAGTGAACAGTGAAAACATCTGATTGTGTGTGTTGCTCACAGTAGCAAGTGGCCTTTCACATCACAGTCATAACACTAATTCACAAATACTGAGATGTGTGCCTTCTCTGTCCTCTTTCCATCATTTAATGAACAAGACATTCCTTTCATCTGGATTACTGCCAGTGTGGTCTAATCTTAAACACACACACACACACACACACACACACACCATTCTATTGATGTAATAACCAGATTCTTCAGAAGACACACTCAACACTTGTGATGGCCATCAGAGCTCCACTTTCCAAACAACATAAACAACTGCCCTCCCCATAATCATATAACTGGACCACACACAGACAACCAACAAATGAACAGGAACGAGGAGAGGTCAGGCCAGGCCTGGCCCCGTCTGTTGGAGTGGTCATGGTCACGGTCACTAATAGTCATGATGACAGGGTAAAGAAATGGGGGATTGTGTACAAAGCGTAACTATGCACGTGTCTTAATTACGTGCTGCAGTCAGCAGAAAGTGTGAAAGTGGAACTGGCCTGTTGACGCTCATGTGAGATCATGAGGGGAGAAAAACGCTGCAGATCCACGCATTCCTGCATTCTGAGCTGCCCCAGAATGCCTGACATTCCTGAGGGCATGAGCTGCGCCTGAATGGAGGGACTGTGATGGAGGAACGAGCAGAAAAAAAAAAGAGATGGAATACAAATGGAAAAGGAAAAGGTCAACTGTCAAAAACACGGCTTCCACTTCTTACTGTTCTACACACCGAGCACTGAGGATGCCAGAGTAGCACAGGGACTGCACTGTGAGGACACACACACACACACACACACACACACACACTCTGAGGACATCCAGTGCTGGCTTCTTAGAATACTTTAAGCCCAGGGCAAAGTCTTTGCTTTTCTTTTCTAAAATGTGCAGGTGTAAGTGTTCCTGCTGTCTTAAAGTCAGGGAGAGAAAGACTGAGACAACAAGAGCGAAAGTGGTCAGTGGTCCCTGGCAAAAGTCAGCTTGAGGTATTAAGGTCCTACAATCCTGCAGAGTAGAGGTCAACTTGGGGGGCAGTGGAAAAGGAACCTCTATGTGTGCATGCATGCACTGTTCTACCTGTGCTGTGCCAACAGTCCTCCAACCACAAAGGAGGGATCAATACCAGAGTGCAGTTACAGGCCTCGGAAATGCAGCCAAGCATTCTCACCAGCACACCAACACAAAGTGCCCCTTCACAACAGAGGCAGACGTGGGGGAGAAACTTGACTCTGGGCGGCCGGCGTTCCCAGAGAGATCCGTGCCTCTGCAGAGCGGAACGTCAACACTCGTGTGGGAACACAGCCGGCTGTGGAGGCCTGAGTCGCACCCTCACGTGCATGCTCACGCCAGGAGCCAGGGGCTCATTCTGATGGCGCACACATGAGGTGGGAGAGAGAGGGATGCCATTACTGACACACAGGCAGAGGGATCTGCCACTGCAGATGAACAGAGTACTAGGCCTACCAAAGGAGATGCTGACAATTTAGAACTCTGACTCTGTGTTTAGGGAAGTGGAGGTTCAACCACAGAGGACCACAGGCCTCTCAGAACTGAACAACAACGATGACGACAACAATAACAACAAGGACGACAACAACAACAGCAGCAGCAGGAGGACACGGTATTAATGGAACTATGACATCATCAAAGTAGTCACAAAAAAAATCCCTCAAAGCCTTGCTGATCACACACTCATTTCCTGTAGAGCGAGAGAGAGCGAGAGAGAGAGAGCGCGAGAACAAGAAAGAGAGAATGTGCGTGTGTGACTTTTATCATACTGTTACCCTTTCATCTAACAAACTCACATACAAACAAAAAACAAAAGCTATGTGCATAACAACTACAACTCATCATTAACTTAAATACAAGATAGGCCAGGAAGTGTTAGCCATGAACTTGCATGCATGCACACACACACACACACACACACACACACACACACACAAACACTAGATAAGTTAAATGGCCAAAACGTTTTATTTCTCAACAACAGGAAGTGAGATGGTTTTGGTTTCCTAAGCATTACATGTAGAGTAATGGCATGCTAATGGAGCTATAGCCACCCGAGCCTCCTGAGATCTGGCCTCCTCAGCAAACTCAAAACATCCACATGAACCATGCAGCACCAAAGACAGACATAAAACACATGTTCCTGGAAATCCTGACACTACGGCCATGTCATTTGACACACAGGACTCCACGGCTGTTGTGGTTATACTTTCGCTGTGCTGCTTCAGAACGAAAGTGTTTGTCCCCATCTGTCTGCCCTTCCCTCTAAATAGCAGAGGGGGGAGCGATGCAGGGAAAAGGCCATTACTCAGGGTGAAACGTCTGTGTGGGGGTGTCTGCATGTCACTCTCTACCTTCATCCATATTACTGTATTCATTTACAGTACGTTCACACTATGGCAATGACAATGATTTACAGTTCACAGAGAACTGTCTTATGGGTAACCACCTGAATACATGGATGCAGACTGCAAACAGTGAAAACATTTGGAGTCTGTGGGAAACCAGGAAGTGTTCTCAGACTGGCAGAGGGGTCCTCTGTGTCCTCCACAGGAAATGCCTCACATTTCTGCTCTTTACTGCTGAGCTTGGCCCTGTGTCTGTGTGTGTGTGTGTGTGTGTGTGTGTGTGTGTCTGTGTGTGTGTGGGGGGTTGACTAATTAAAGTGGCCTTCCTGGTCCTATTCCACTCCTTAAGGGGCTTTTGGAAGCTGCTCAAGCATGGTTCCTATTACCAGGTGAACATGTTGAACACAGAGTCTGTTTCATTCTTAAAAGGGACAGGTGTGGCAGCTGAATGCACACAAAGAGAGAGAGAGAGAGAGAGAGAGAGAGAGAGAGAGAGAGAGAGAGAGAGAGAGAGAGAGAGAGAGAGAGAGAGAGAGAGAGAGAGAGAGAGAGAGAGAGAGAGAAAGAGAGAGAGAGAGAGAGAGAGAGAGAAATCCTGTTGAAGTGGATTGCTCAAAGTTTACATGAGAGTGTGTTGTATGTGTAGACTCAGCATGGGGATTTCCTTAGCTCTTCCTTTATCTAAATAGGACAAGATCAATTAAACCCATTTCCCTCCTTCCACGCTCGTGGAATCGCTTGTAAAGCTCACCCTTGTGTTCCATTTGTGGGATGGAATTAAGCAGATTCGACTACAACTCTTGTGCCAAACTAACATTCCTACACGCTGTTTTCAGACAAAGTGAATTGTAAACAGAGAGTTTATCACTATAGACGTGTTACTTTACATCTCCAGGCATGGTTAGAGCTCACAATACATCCATTTCATACTGACAATGTGAATGAATGTGCTGATCTTGTAAATATACTTTCAAAAGGAGGAAGAGCCATAGTACATCGAAACACTTCCAGTCACTCACACACACAGAGAGAGAGAGAGAGAGAGAGAGAGAGAGAGAGAGAGAGAGAGAGAGAGAGAGCCTGAGAGTGAGAGAGAGAGAGAGTTTGGGACCGGGTCACAGGGTCAGGCCTTGACACAATAGCCAGCATTTGGCTACCTCTGCCGCTCTGATTAGCCAGCTAAACGCATGACAAAGCCCCTGGGACGGACGGACGGACACACACACACACACACACACACACACACACACCACACACCCCTCCTGAAGCCTCGCTACCCCAGCCAGCCAGCCACCAGCCCCACTGTGTTCTCCCCGTGCACTTGCAGCCAATGAGCAGCAAGCAAGTCAAGGCAGGCAGCCAGTGAATGGGTGAAGCAACCGGCAGACCCGCCTCCTCTCCACTCAGCTCCCCAACAACAGTGGCGTGCTGCTACCTTCGTCTCTCTTTTCCTCTTTTCCTCCTTTCCTCTCTCTCTCTCTCTCTCTCTCTCTCCTCAAGCTGGACTCTTTCCTGATTCACGTCCAGGCCAAGCACATTCCTCTGCAACCTTCTCCAGCTCTAACACACAGGAGCATGACAGGACAGTCCTACAACAACAATAGCAATACGAATAACAGCACAGCTATAGCAATCACGCCAAGTGGTCAGTATGGTGTAAGAAAGGTTGTTTAGGAAAGCGCTCAAGTCAAAAAGTACTGGAGCTTGGGAGGTGGGGCAGCTGCACATGCTCACTAGCTCCCTCTCAAACACACACACACACACACACAGTCTCCTGGGCTCCCCCACATGGCACAGTGAGAGCAGTGGGAGGTCAGACTGATTACTGATGGAAGGAAAAGACCAAGAGGACCAAGCACCCCTCTCGCCCTCTCGCTCTCTCGCTCCCTCTCTCTCGCTCTCTCTCTCGCTCCTCTCTCTCTCTCTCTCTCTCTGTACAAGGTTGAGCGAGGTCTCCGCTCTGACCTACTTTCCACTCTTCGCACTCAGAGCAAACTAAACAGAATGGGAGAATACCTGCGAGAGAGAGAACACAAATGCAGGCACCTCGAAAACCTCCAGCACTCTGGTGTTCAGTGTCAGGGCAGAAGATGGTGGGGGTCTCATCACTGCTCTTACTGCTTGGGGCTTTTATCACCCCTCCCTCTCCCTCTGTCTGTTCCCCCCTTCTCTTTCTCCCTCTCCACCATTTCCCTCTCCCTTGCTTTATCTGGATCATTTTTCTACCTCTGTAAGAGGCAACAAAGAGAGGCCGACAGCTGCAGAGAGAGGTGCTAACAGCCTGACAGAACACACCCATCAGGAGCTGGTTTGTGTGTGTGTGTGTGTAACATTTTACACTTGGTTATTCACTACCGCAAAGCAGATTTGAATATGTTTTTTCCCCATCAATGTGAGAGAGAGAGAAAATGTGTATGTGGCATATTGATGAGTTTATCCCCTTTGTGTACATGTACATACTATGTTTGATATTAGGTATTGCTATTTACCTCAAATTGATTTATGTAGATGTATCTGCAAGTGTAGGCATATAATATGTGTTTACAATAATTCATTTTTTTTCTACAGTATAGCACTATTGCTGAAGCTATCACTGTCCTTTTAATACCATTTACCCTTTTATTACTTGATTTGATAGAGATAGAGATAGATAGAGAGTGCACTACACACACCAGAGCCTGATGCTTTTGTCTGAGACCCTTGAGGAGCTGTTCCTCTCTTCTCTTAATTACAACCCTTTCCATTCTTCCATTTTCTGCATCTTTATTTTCATTTACTGTCAGCAACCACAGCAACCACTCTGAGGGGCAATACGCACATTTTACACCAGCAAATGATCTACCCTGCTGCTCCCCAAGTCCCATAATGAGAACAACGATCAGAAATTTGATTTGGGCGTGAAGTCCATTTGTGTGGGTAATCAGAACTCATGCTCCAGTGGTCGAGGAACATGGCGCGTTAAGTGTGCCGGCCTGAGTAAGTGTGGCGAATGGGGAGCAACCGTATGCTAATCAAATCAGACATCTATCAGTCACTCTCCACCGACATGTGTAACTGACAAAATTGTGCAATGGCACACGCTAAAACACACTCAAATACACACACAGCATCTTGCTATAAAGACCTTTATACATCCTAAAAAGCTCTGGGTACTTTCCACAGTATGACCCAAATTGACAAGAGGCAGGTCATAATACACCTGAGAATTGGGGCCTATGTTGTAAGTTTTATTAACATATTAGTCTAGGTGCACATGCACACTGAGTGTGTGTGTGTTCAGTAATCACAGGGATTTCCAGGATGAAAGGCAGGTGTGCTTACGGAGCCTGACTGCCATCCATCCCGCTCTTCCTGCAGAGATTGTGGAGCTCTTAAGTTACATGGCATGGCACAGCTCTGCAAACACACACACACACACACACACACACAGTGTGGGGGAACTTTGTGTGCATCTACTTTACCATGTACAGGGAGCAAAAGAGACGCAACACCTAGCTGGGAGAATGGAGATAAAGAACTTGAAGTCATAGACTGTAAAAGAGCGAAAAATATGAGACCCCAACAACAACAACAAATGACCAAAAGCAGAAAAGGTCAAACTATCTCCCCTTTGTTTGAATTGAAAATTGTAAAAAAAACAAAAAAATACTTCAGCGTAAACGGTCCTTACTATGTAAGAGATGGACACAGAGAAAGAGGAGAGGAGAGGAGAAAAGAAGAGTTCAGCCAACCATCTGCAACAAGGAGACCATTTACTGACGGAGAAGCTTTCCACTTGGCTCGAACGAACACACACGCACACACACACACACACACACACTTATTCACTAAAATCTTATATAGGCACTTTTTGTCCATCAGGGAGAACCAAATTCCATTTTGTTCACATTGTGAACATTGAATTCAATAAAGACAGCACTGCTGTGGTGTGTGCTCTGTTGGGAAAGGCTGCAACACACTGACAAGCCTTTGGGTTTCTAGCCACGGATTGCCAACGAGGAACAGTTCAGGTTTGGTCCACCTCAAATACCAATCTGAAGAGCTCAGTGCCTGTTGAATTCTAAGTAAACAATCAAACAGCTGAAATTGCTATTAGCATGTGAAAGCTCACTGGGGAGGACATATGTAAACAAAGAAAATATTTCTTGCATGGGAAAGACATCCTGGTATTACCATTATTCTCCCAGAAAACATTAAAATCCTCAAGATACTCACTATGCTGCACAAGAGACAGATGTTTGTGTGTGTGTGGACTAGACAAGGCCGTGATATCATCTTTAGAGTGAGTGTCTCTAGACCAGGGCCAGACAGACCGTGTTGGCTGGGCATTCCCATTTTATGCACACTCACATTTACCACATCGGCCTACGCCTGATGAACAGACCACCAGCGCAGAGCAGCCTGAGTCAGAGCCTGTCTTTATGTTGCCCAGAAACACAGAAGCATTCTACTCCGAGCTTCCATGATGCATCCAGGCAGGCCCAGAGCAGCGGTCAGCCCCATCAGTGACCAATCCTTGCCGTGCATCTAGTACCAAATCCTTACTTCATCCCAGCCATGAAAGACTCAACACCCACAACAAGCCTCAAAGTTTCACCCATTCACCTTCTTAAGCCTTAAGAATCACCCACTGTAGCATATTACATTCAATTCTTGTGGCTGCAGAAGCCTTTCTGCAGGGAGAGGAATATAGGCCAAGCAGCCAGAGTTTTACAGCAAGCCGTTTACTGCCGTCCTGGCTGCAAAGATGGGCCCAGTGCAACCTCAGAGCAGAGCAGGCTCACAGGCCCATAAAACTGAGCTGTGGACAGGCTCCGGAGGCCGGCCAGACGCAGAGGGACTCGCGTGATTATGTTACAGTGCATTAGCTCTCCCCGGGAGAAGGGACAATCAGACAGGCTTAATATTTGGCCAAAAGGAGTTAAAAATGTAAAATGATCCCCGGTCGCTGAAAGAAGCCGAGCCAGGCGCTCCTCTGGGAGCGGAGCTGCAGTGGGCACGGCCGAGCTCCCCCGCCTGACGGAGGGCTAGCGATTAGCTGCACCCCCACGAATGACTCGTTTGGAGGCAGAGTGCAGAAAGCAGAACGGCTGGTGGTTTCCTACAGAAGCACACAACGCAAAGGTTTCAAATGGTGTCCTGTTGCAGGTAAGACATTCAAGTACAATATCTATACTATCTTTGGCAAGCTGTTTGGCCCAATTGTTTTACAGCAGTGATTGTTATTAGGGAGACAGACACACTTGGCAGCACATCTTCGCTCACTCTGTAAATGGGGATGGATGGGCCCAAAGAGACTGGGAGTAAACAGCAAGCCTGAGGCATACGGCTGAGTGCAACACACATTTGCAGACCCATGAGATGTCCAGTCACAGCAGTGGTGAAGGACGCAGCTGCCGAGGTAAACTGTCAGTTAACATGAGCACATACACTGGGTGAGCACATGAGGGGAGGTCCCATGGCCACTGCAGTGTTGAAATGGGACCACACCAAATAAAGCACCAACACAAACTCTCACATCGCTGGCTTCAACCAAAATGAACCAATGAATCCAATAATCCAATGACCATAGCAGGAAGAACAAACATAATGCAGAAAATTAAGCACATGATAAAAATGCAACTATCTACTGATGAGTTTACATGAGGCCCTGTACAAATAGGAGGCAGAACCTGGGCACCGATGAGAAGTATTAAAGATAAAGATGTGAACTGATTCTCTACAGTGTGACGCCAAAAGGGTCACTCAAAACTGGGAGGCCAAGAGCCAGGAGAGGTGAACAGAAACAATTAGCCTGGACGTGAGAAAGACTAATACTGTAGCACAAACACAGGGAGCAGAAAGCCCACTCCCCTGCCATTCCCCTGCCCTTTCTCCTCAGTCATTCACAAATCAAGTCTGATCAGGAGTAAAAAGATGGGGGCACTCTGTCCACATCCAAAGGAACTCACAGAAGACACCAAAGAGTTTCTGGGACACCTGCTTCTCTCACTGCACATATTCTCAGTCTCAACATATAAAGCAAGGCTACCTCCAAACAGCTCAGGAGTCAAACATATTTCCTGCTTTTACCATCACATAGGTCAAAACGTGGGAAGAGCCATGTAACATTGAAGTTACAATATGTGTCATTTCTCCGTTTCAGCTGAATCACAGTTCCAATTAAGCAAGGCCAAGCTGTGGCACCTAACGGAAACACCCTACTCTCATAGACTATTTCAGTACTGGATTGAGTCTAAATGAATCACAGGCTAAGAGAGACACTGTAAAGCCATAAATGAATTCTCACACCAACAATACAAACAACAGGGGAACAATACAAACACAAGAAGATGTCACAGGAAGTGGTCAGCAACAGATCGGTGTTATTAGAGGCCAGCAGACACTCTGGAAGGCAGACACAAGACAAAGACAGACTAATAAAACTTGCTCTTGGCTATAAAATAGAGCTGCATTTCTGACTGACCAGTGAAGATGTTCATAAACTGTGGAAACTCCTCAATAAACATTAAGGGAGATGTTCTCACATGGCTGTACCTCTGTCCTGTCATTTCAGTTCTTATTACTTAGAGGCAGCCTAACTCTTCCTCTCTATTGCTCTCAAATTTGAAAAGGCACACGTTCCATGCGACTACAGCAGTTGCTATGGAAACATAGGGTTTGCCTCCACCACCAGTGATATGGCTTTAAGCGCACCGCATATAGGGACCAGCATGAGTGCCGCCACCTTTCGGTCACTTGCCCATGCACGCCAGCATCAAAATGTTCACCGAGAAACTGCACAAGTACACAGTGGCGACCAACGCGTTCAGTGCTGGTATGCTGTTGCTATTGAAAACAATAGAATAGCAATGGAACAGGGAGAGCGGAGTGGGTCGCATTCATGCCGGTGCAATATGCGGGAGCCTTTACAGAGCACTTTTAGTCTCTATGGTAACCTAGCCTTTAGGTTTCGAAAATAATGTTTACCTTTCAAAACGGGAAAATCTTCAGTGTTACAAATGTCTGCAGTCTAGTCTGTATTTTTCAATTTCACAGACTATTCAAGAGCTCAGTTTATTGAATTTCACATGAATACCTAAATTTAATTTGTTAATTAAAAGAAAACCGTGGGCCTTGGGTCAACGTGTGCAGAGTGTGTATGATTATAGCTCACTAATGAAAAAGCTAATTAAAATTCAATTTCCTTCATATAGATTAGTCCATCACTTGCTACTGCAAAGGTGACAGGTCTTAATTATATTATTTCTATCCTTTTAAGTTAGTCCTCTGCTCTCACTAGTACTACTGTGAGTCCTGGACTAGGCCTAGATAGACTGACAGCTTTGTCTCTTCCTTGGGTGTACCATACACTCTACAGGGCTGTTGTGTGGATTTGGGAAAGCACATGGACTTGGCCATGCAGATGAGATATTGCAGAAAAAGGGCTCAAGTGTCCATCTTGCATGAAAACCATGTATGCAAACACACCCCCACCTCATGCATCGTAGTGCATGCCTGAGGCTAACTGCCTACAGCTACTAGCCTGTCTCAACCTGAGAAATGACTGATGTTAAACAGCCAGCTGGCTTTCTATAAACTCAACTATTCTTTGCCACTCTCCTCCACTGCATAATTACATAGCCCATTGACCACCATACCCACAGTCATTAGATACTCTTATATTAATAAAAGTATAAAAAGTAGGCAAATGGCCAATTAAGATCCAATAAGTAATATACACCACATAAAGAGGCACTACTGACATTGTTCGAGCCAATAAAGAAACGTGACTATTTAAGGTTAACATTCATTGGCAGTGCATAGATTCAGAGAAGTCTGACAGAAACTGTGTGTGTGTGTGTGTGTGTGTGTGTGTGTGTGTGTGTGTGTGTGTGTGTGTGTGTGTGTGTGTATGCTTCACAGAGGCCAAAACGAGTTCTCTGGGCCAGAGCTCCATCTGCATGACATCCACACAGGGAAAGATTCCAGAGTTTCCTTTGGCAGCCTCAAACCAAACACAAAATTGAAAGAAAAAAAAAATACAATGATGGGGGGGCTAAGAAAATTAAGCAGGCCAAAAGCACAAATGTCTCAGGAGCCTGACCCACAGCCAAACAGATGATTAATGCACAGATAAAACACACACACACACACACACACACACACACACACAAAGGGTGGTGGGTGGGGGGGTTTGTTCTGCATCGGCTAGTCTTAGACTCGTTGAGTGAATGAGGTGGTCTCCAGTACGCTGTATTCCTCCCCTCTTAAGGAAGCGATAAACACAGGAGCATGGGAATCATTCCTTTAGGAGACATCACAAGGTGCTCAAACCTCTGCACACTCATCATGGTGGCTCTGCTGACCTGGACACCAGACCTGGCATGCTTGGGCTCATATGGGCGTGTGAAGGAGGGAAACAGCCTCTTGCGCAGCCATCCTGTGCCATGGCTGAGCGCCTGTGTGCAGCCGCGGGCAGCAAGCAGCATGGCCTCATTAGACCTCTGGGCAGACAGGGAACTGCCACGCAGCATTAGGAGGCAGACACACTCTGGGTTTGCATAGAGGCAATAATGACAACAGCGAAAGTTAGATCTTCATGAATGGCAGTTTGTGCTGCACACACCCAAGATGGAATGACACTGCACACACGCAAGATGGAATGATAGGAAACTCACTTTAGCCTGACTGTAGTCTTTTATGTTACAAAGCAATGCCATATACAGCAGCAACCATTTAGAAACATTGCTTCAGGAGGGATGCTTAAAGTGATGCTTAAAAATGCCAATAGTGGAGGACTAACATTTAAAGTAATCAAAGGAAAACGAGAAGATGGAGTTCTGTGATGGATGCAGAATACATCTGAAACGCATGTAGCGAATAGGCACCACCCTGCTGCATTTGCTGTGTAATGGGGATCAATAGATCCATCCCTGCTATTATGTCTGCTCATCCCCAGGGCTTAACACTCAAGGGCTGAAAAAGACTACATGGCAGAGGAAGGATAATACCGGATCTGAGGAAGTGAAAGAAAATAATAACGACACAATACTTTAAGCAGCTGTGTTATGCTTGGGGAAAGGGAGGCACCCTCCTTACACTGAATCACATTCTCAATTCTCTTTTGTTAGGAGTAGAACAGAAAGAGCATTCTTGATTAACTGATTGCATGGACTCAATGCTTCAGTTCAGATTCAAGAACTGACTGCAGCCGCTTCAAATGTCAGGTAGCCCTGAGGACACAGGCATGTATAAAACGTATGCCTGGACACAACCATGGGAGAATTACGGTAGGTTTAAATGTACTGCAATTGGGATAATCTCAAAACAGACATGTTATGAAGGTGGAGTTCAAAATAGCTCTGCATATTCAACAACAAAGAAATGACAAGGCAATTGGTGCTAATCCTGTTCATTCTCTCTTGGTGTGCTTACGCCTGTCTTGCCTGGTTACGCTGCGCTAAAATGTGCTAATGACTACTCCCGTAGCACTTTCTGAAGTTGAGCATTTAGCTGTACAGTACTGAGAAGCGACAGTCCTAGGAAGGCACATGTTGTGAGAAGACTACAGGCCAGCTTGAGATGTGGGGGAGGGGCAGGGGAAAGGATGCATGATGGGACCAGAATAGGATCCCTCACGCTGGTGTAACTGCACCTAAGTGCACAATTCTGTAAGAACAATATGATTACAGGCTGTCCCTAGTAACAGCTCAGAAGGGGTATACCACACACACAAAATGTTTTTTTTCCCCTTTTACAGTGAATTACAAATAACCTTGGGTCAAACAGCTTTATTTTTGTGCTCATCACAGAACATTGCAAAATATTACAAATACACAAGCCAACAGCCTTTGTCTAATTATACGTTCTATAACTACCCCCCTGGACTAACACAGACATGACAAAAAGTCAACCAAACCACTCGCATACATGTTCCACCAAGACCACAGCCTTTGACACACTTCCCCTCACCTCGCCCACACACACACACACACACACACACACACACGGCCTTATCTCTGGTCATTACACAGCAGAAGGGAGAGGAAAGAGAAGAGAAAAAAAAAAAGATTCCTTCCCTCAGCACTGAACCCATTCCACCTCACTTCAAAGTGCTGGCTGCACCCGCAGCATGTCATGGGAGCAAACTGCTGTTTGGTGCATGTGTGGGTGAGAGTGTGTGGGTACGCACAGGTGAACGTGTGTGGAACTCTGTGTGTGTTGCTCTTCCCTTGGCACGGTTCAGCAGCATGTCCTCACACACAGATAGGACCTGTGCACTGGCGTGAGTGTGTGTGTGTGTGTGTGTGTGTGTGTGTGTGTGTGTGTGTACATGATTTTACCCAGCAGAGAGATAACATTGCATAAGGTGCAGCCCTGTGATGCAACAGTTAAGGAATAACAACAGCCCACAGTGATGAGGGAAATGCCAGTGCAGTTGATAGCATGAGAGACACAGTTCCATTTGTAAACACTGTATCTACAGTGTCTGCTGGATGAGGAGTCAGGCACAGAGTGCGAATGGAAGTGAGTGAGAGTCTGAGACAGGCCCAGGGAGCTGTCCATGGGGATTGCCTGACTGGATTTCCTCCGGGCCCCAAATTGGACTCGGCAGTTAGACGAGCTCCTGTAATGATGCTGTAAAGCGGAACATCATTTGCTGGCAGCTGGCTACTCTCAGACACAAACACAACATAACACACAGACAGAGATATAAAAGTTTCTCTTTCATCATAGAGACTGCTAAAGAAAAAGAATTGATTTGAAAGCTGTCCTCTGGTCCGACTGTAAGCTACACTCCAGCTGATCTGACTGCACTGAGTATACCAATGGTTGTACTATAGAGTAGACCACTTGGAATCAGATTCAACATCTCACAGAAAAAAAACCTAGCAAGTAAAAAAGTAAAACAGATATTCTGAACCAAAAACACTACAAGTGTGCATGCAAATGTAGTTATGTCTTCCATTCCAGCTTGTATTAGCAGCACTATGTGGCCCAGCTTCTGTAGAGCTGTTTTGGACCACTCCTTTTGACAAACTCATAACTTTACAGCAAAACCCATAACTCCACAACTCAAGAAAATGTGATTGATAAATCCTGATGTCTTTAGGACACTAGAGATGGCTTTGTTACAAACCACTTGTGGACTGTTGCAACAGTAATCCCTAAGGATGTGTGGTTTCCATGTTTTTTGAAAAATGATTCCATATAAAGAAAACATTTGTAATGGTACACAGAATAAAATGAAGTGCACTGAAGTGAACCCCACACACACACACACACACAGCTTTACAATAGAAATGTGCTCCCTGGGTCCACCGGGAGAAAGGAGCTGCAGTCTGGCATTTTCTCTGGGGAGGTTCATGTGAGTGAAAGTGTGTGTGTGTGTGTGTGTGTGTGTGTGTGTGTTGTTGGGGGGGGGTGTAGGCTCTGGCCCCATTTTTGTTTCCTCTTTAAGAGCGGCGGACACACACTGGAGCTCTGCAGTTGCAACTCAGCCCTGATGAAACACACACTGACAGCTCCTTTACATTTGTAAAGGCCCCTGCTGCAGCTGTGCTGCGCCTACCACACAAGCCCAACACAGGAGCCCAGCCAGCTGGGCCAGAGAGAGAGAGAGAGAGGAGAGGGAGAGAGAGAGAGAGAGAGAGAGAAAGAGAAAGATAAAGACAGAGAAAAATATGTGTAAGAGAAACAGTCAGGTGAAAAAAGACAGAAAAAAAACTAGGAATGAAAGAATGAAAGAAGAATAACAGAATAACTACTGAGCACAAATGGACCTCCTTTCCACCTTTTGGCTCTCGTCAATGAACAAGTGAGAACAGGGGGAAAAAATCTCTGCTGCATTCATTACTCACATGTCCATCTTCATATTTACACCAGCTGCTATCTACTGGAAATATCTTTTGCTCATAATTCCAGGCCTCGCCTCAGTCTGTCTGTGAATGTGTGTAGGACATGCAGGCAGCATCAGAGAAACCAAGTCCAAGTCCAAACCATTACCATGGACCTGAGATCCTGTCAAGGAAATTTTACACCGCTTGCTAGGAATGGTTAGCCTCTTATTAACCTTTATTGACATTTTTAGCAGATACTCTCATTTAATAACCCAGAGTACATATGAGGGATGGGGGGTGACAAGAGAATGGGAGACAAAAACAACTTGCACTGGTGTTTCAAGGGAAATGGTTAAGCCAAGCATGTATAATTGACTTACGTTAATTAAGGGGAGGTTAAATCAGAGGAGGCAAGAGTTCTGCTTCAGGGTGGGGGGCATTGTTTGGGGGGTGGGGAGGAGAGGCCCAGGGGAGGATCCCTCCTGGTTGTTTTTGTTGTACCCTGGTTTCATCCTGACCAGATTTCACCCATAGCTGCCAAAACTGAGCAGATGTAATAGGCTCAACCACATTACACACAATGCAATACTTGTACAGAACTCTACACATTCTGGCAACATCAATACATACACTGCCACATGCACATAAACCAATGCAGGGGTCTTTAGCTACCACACACACACACACTTCTGCTTCAGTTTCAAACATCATTTCAACTTTATGGCTGGAGACACAAGGAAAACAGCATTGCACTAATGCGACCACTGCATACACACTGATCGAATATCTAGGCTACATTAAGCACAAAAGCACCCCCAGGTTCACTCCCGTTTTGCTATAGGCCTACATTGAATTTAAGTGTTCACTTAATGCCCTAGGAATTTGTCAAAAACAACAAGCACGTGTTTAATGACGATTGTTCCTTTCAAGTAGTATTCACTTCACTAAATAGACAGTTTTTCGAGAATACTGTAAGAAATGTGGACGATCCTGAATAGCCTACAGGCAAGGGTGATTCTGAACTCTTTCCAGTTTGCCATGAGCAAACATACATGTGACGTAATGCATAACGAAAAGATTGAGCCTATCCTTCTATAATCTCAACCTGTTGATCGTTAAAATGTAAACTATGTCTATGAACCAGCCCCTTGAAGCGAAGAGTCTAGAAACAAAACGCTGTTATCCCATTTGATTTGATAAAAACTTTGCAGGGGAAAAAACTTCATGGAGAGCACGTGATCGCTTTCTGCAGCAGCCAAAAAAATCTACTGCTCGAGGTAACCCTTTCAAGACAAGGGCCTCCCAGTTCCTCCCACAATCTGCTTTAAACTGCTGGTGGAGATATAATGGTTCTTTTAAAACGCACTTACTGGTCATTCATGTTAGCTGCACTGCACATCAGCTAAGACAAATAGCCTACAAAACATTCTTCTCTAAAGACTTCCAGTGTTTTCAGGGTTAAATGTTCTAATTCGGTTCAGCTGTCTCGCTTATGTGTAAGTAGGCTAAGCCTGCACATATGATTGTTTTATAGGCCTAGGCTACCTTATAGTGTGTTCTATTAAGCTACTTGCACATTAAAGTCAGCACTGTGAACTGCATTAAGAGGAATGACCACTGTGCTCAAAAATCCTGTTTACACAAATTCGCCGGCCGCGACACTAAAATGGTCGCTGCTCTTTCTCACATGCACCTCTGCAATGCGACTGAAATTCTGCCTCCCGTTCCATCCAAAAACAACCTTGCGCTTCATTCAAGGCAAACGAAGCAAGTATTCAGTATTGTGAAGCTTTCACGTGCTTAAAAGATTAACTGCTCAGACACCCGGCGCCTGAAGTCGGACAGGAGTAACAGCCGATCGCGGAACTCTGAATTATGTCTCGCTTCCACTGCTGCAATATCTTCCATTCGCTCAGAGGTCAAACGCACTCAGAGACATGGAGAAAACATTCGTACCCTTAATTTATCAACAGTCACACGACTGTAAAACGGTTTAATCTAAAATGCACGGCGCAACTATTTCAAGGAGATTAGAGGAAAACGTTGAATTGTGGGACCCCTCATCCAGCTCATTTCTCTGAGAAAATTTAAGAGCTCTTGTCCACGCACTATACTCCAGCGGATGATTTTGGAAAATATGCAGTAGGCTATCCTATTCGGGGACCAACAAATTATCAAGCAGCTTAGTCAATAATTTTGTAACAATGTAGCTAACATTGTAAATGGGGTGTCCGAGTAGCATACGCATGTGACATCTGGACAGTTTATAAAAGACGATTCAGTCTAGAGGAATATATCCCTGAGCAGAGCCATGGGCGATATGGCTGTCCTCCCCGCTTTGAATACTCGAGCATGAAGAACAAACAAAGCCGTTCCGATAACTATTGGATAGCAACAGGAATTACGTTTAACAATCAATGATCAGAACGGCGAAATTGCAGTGTTTCACAGAGCCACTGATCAATCCGACATTAGATGAAGATGGCAACCAACCAAATCAAATAAATTAGATCTGATGTAGCTCAAGCTACAGTAAACCAAGCGAAGCAGGCACCAAATAAAAATCAATGCCTATTAAAACGCAGTTAAGTTATGACAAGCAAAACAGTCGAGTATTTTTGGAGACATAAAACCTCATTTAATCTATCGATTGTTCTTTAAATCAACCTCGTCACCCGAGAAGCCCGTGATGAAAGTTTATGCATTTCCATCTAAACAAGCATATCGGATGTACCAACTTGAAAAGGTCATTACCCACATTCCTCTCATGATCAAATGATGAAGAAAACCAACTTACGTATCTCTTTTGGATGATATTCCTTTTAGGTCTTTCTTTGCTCATTCTGCGATACAACCGTTTTCGCTAAAGAGAGAATTGCCACATGAATTTCTTTCCCTCTCTTTTTTTTTCCTGGGGCAAGCCAAAACGATTTAAATCCCCGGTCCGTAGTTAGCTCGTCGCTTGATAGACCGAATCCACTCTTCAGTTGTCCTTTCTAGGGCTTGTAGGCCAGTACATGTAGGCTAGTCAATAAATTCCAAACCACTTGTCCACGAAGAACGCAGAAAAGCGAAATAAAATGTTACTTCGCCATAGCATAGCCTAATCATAAACAATTCACAACAATAACTTCCATCTGTAGAAGACGACCACGTCCTTACGCATGCCCGACCCTCTGAAAAAACTCATGTATTTTGAGTGAATGTTCATGTTCTGACGTTAGCTACATCTTGCTCAAAAAGCATAACATGTTGGAACAGAATAAATAAAATAAAAAACGCTCGCGGTCACGTTTTGGCTGGAGCTAGCAAACGATGAGTGAACTCTCCAGCGGCACTGCTAATCTGAACAAGGCAAGCTCCTTTCTTCCTCAGCCTCAGCCTATCACAAGCAACACCATGCTCAGCGCTAACTTTAAAAGGACTGCCGTGGTGAAGGGACCGTGGTAAATAGTTGTTCCAGCCAGGAACTGAATAAGCAGGAGTTTAGGAGAACCGGTGCGCGTTCCCCTCATATTTGGCACTTATGAGCTCTTGTTTCCATTGGAAAGAAAATGCTTCAAATATCATTAGACATAATTAAGTGCTGAATATGTTTTTCGGACCGACTTCGCTATTTCATATGGATATAAAACACAACCGGCAGAGCGCCCTCTGCAAGTCTCTTTTGCATGCTGTCGTCAAGAGCACACATTCTATTTGTTGGAAAAAGCAGACTTCGGACAGCCATACCTTTATGGGCTACGTTGACGCAGCCTAATTTATTGCAGTCCATCATGGTAGGCTAATATGTAACATCTCACGGTGTTTTGTGTAACACTTCTCTATTTCAGTTCTTCTATTTGTGACTCGTGTCTGTGGTGTAAATTAGGCTACGTCCTTTTCCTCCTCAAACATTCCCTTGACTTAGGCCTATTTGGCCAAGTTAGTCCAACACCAGTCACACTTTGTAATGTTGCAACCTATTTGTTTGATGTACACTTAACCTAGACTTGAATACATTGTTTTGAAGAGAGGTTTTGGAAATACATTGAAAACTGGAAATGGTGGTCGCATTCTGTGAGAGCATTTTGGTGAACTGTGACTTCAAATGAAACTGTTCATTTGATTTTACCACCAAAAATGACGACTTTAGGCTGCAGTGTAACTCTTCGTTTGTCACTGATATGCTAAAAAAGTGTGTCGGCTCACTTTCGCACTTCTGCATGTTAGCATCCGTGTGGGGGAGGATGTCTGGAGAGGACCGCTGACAGAGTTCTCAGAAAGCATTGTAACCGCTCGGAGCAGGAAGTAGACTATGCAGAGCTGTAGCATTAAGCTATATTTGCATGTTCATCATATGTCACTGAAAGTTTGACTAGATAGTAGGCTATGAGGTGCTTCATGGGATATGCTTCTGTCTTCCATTTCGTCCACTGCACTGGTCGTGTGCAGTCGTTGAGTAGCCCAACAGTCGGTCTTTTCCCCTAAATTTTCCCCAGGTCTTCATCAAGCCACCTACCTTCTTCACAGTCGTGCATAAATTAAGGTGAAAGTAATAATCGCCACCTGGACAGAGCTGCTTCATATAGATTTATGTAGCTCATGGTTATGATGAAAGTCCTGAACTTAACCTATGAAGGAAACGGATCATATATAATTATTTAATTGAAAATGGGTGATGATATCACGTAGGCGTAAATCTTGAATTGTTGGCCTATTCTGACAAGCCTCCAATCAGACAAACACATTCAACTGCTATGACGGAAAGTTACAGGCCTCTATAAAAGTTTGCCCCACAAGAGGACCTGTAGTTTCATCTTTATGTTGTGGATTTTTGAACCAAGTGAAGTCAAGTAAAGTCAACTTTACTTATATAACACATTTCAGACCCAATGTGCTCCAAAAGAAAGAGAATAACAAACATGACATGACCAAACAACAAAGATAAAGATAAACATTAAAAAACATAGATAAACATAAAAAGATAGAAATGAAAATACATACAATAACAAGTGAATATAATATTAATAGTAATTAAGTAACCTGACATCTAGCGTAAAATTAAAAGAGCATGCGTAATAGGCTTTGTAGCTATGATCACACCTGAGTTCTCTCGTTCTTCGGTTGTTGCAGAATTTCTTCTTCTGCTGGCTTGCTACAGCATGTCACTAAATTGCATTAGGCCTATATTTATTTCATTATAATTCAGTTCACAATATGAGCTGCCTTAGTGTAGGTACAGTAGGTGTTTGTCTCCAGCTGACCAACATGGGGGAAGAGCAACACCATTCTGGACTTTTCCTGTTTATTATGAGGGAGAGCTTGTGTGTGGGGTGCAAGGCAAAGACTGATTAAACCCTTCAGCTTTAATAGAGCTAATTGGTGGCTGAGGCAGAACAGAATGCGTAATTCAGGTTGATGTGTGTGCCTGTGTGTGTGGGAGAAGGAGGAGGGGGTTTGAAGGCCAAATGAAAGTGTAACCTATTTACAGATAGTTATTTGCAAAATACACATGATTCTGTTAAGATTTAAATGAAAATGGAAAATGTTACACAGCATTTCCTTTAAGCAAGCTTTTGTCCTTTTTCATAAAGTGAAAATTGACAGCAATGTTAATTGTTACACTAAATTCCACTAACTCTAAATAATTAAATAGTTTTGTCTGATTTAGTAATAAATAAGAAGGCAAACTGTTGCTTTGAACAACACATTTAATATTCAAAGCTCAGAAGGAGCATCTGTCTGCAGGGCCGTGCTCTGAGACGATACAGCAAGATGGCAATTAGCAGGAAGAAAAGCTTGAGCTGACTGGGGGATTAGTTGTGTGTGTGTGTGTGTGTGTGTGTGTGTGAGAGGAGGCCCAGCAATGAGAGTGAGGCACATGTGATCCTCCTCTAGCATGTTTTAATATTAACACTAATAAAAAAGACAGTATAACAAGAGAGAATGGAGATTAAAATTGGAACAAAGGGGATTTTTGAAAAAAAAAAAGCATTTGTCGAGCACACGGGGTTATAGTGGCATTAGATGACTGTTGAAATTTAAATCGTGCAACTCGTCTCATTAAAGTGGTGTTAACCCTTCCCCCTCTCGTTGCCTCTGCGCCCTTCAGCCTACGGGGACCAGTCGGAATCACAAACACATTTTATTTTACGACTTACCCCCAGTGGAGATGACTGAGGCCCAGTCTACCACCACCACTTATAATTGGACTCTGGGAGTTCAGAATTCCCTCTGCCCAGACGAAATGTACTCTTGAGTAATTGCATCAGGTAGACTTCCATAAGTAAACACCAATAGCATCAAAGGGAGTCTATTTCAGGAGGATGAAGAAAAGATAGAAAAGCCATAAAGATGTGTTGACTGACCTTGAGTGTTTTTTTATGGCATGGTCACTTGCAAGACTTTTTCTTATTCAAACATATGGTACTGTCACCTTTTAATCTTTTTCTGTATGGTTACTCTTTTTACTGCTTTTATGACAGGTAGATTGTTGATATAGTTGGTTTTACATGATGGGAATGTTGAGTATATGTAGATGGAAGTAGTTTCTCACGTTTCCTTCCTGATGATAACCAGAAGTGTAGGCATTCTGATAAAAGAGGTGCCAGAATGCTGAGGGACATTTTTTGCCTTTTTTTATTTTATGGCTGGATGAACTTGAGAAAGGTAAAAATCAATTGTTTACCTCAAGGGGAGGTGGGAAATGAGTGTAATTCCCCAAATGGTGGAATAACCCTTTAAGAACGAAAACAAAACAATTTATCAGAGTCACTCATCACCCCTAAAAGCCATCTCATACTTTTACATGCTCATCTTGTATTGCCATGGTAGAGCAAGATGCTAACAATGCCAGTGTATCTATATTGTTTTGTCTTCAAAATAATTGTTAATGATGAAAATAAATGATAATCTGCATGTCCTACTTGATTTTGAATAGCATCTTAATCCAAACTGGTCTTTATGGGAAGGCAAATTTGTGACATTTTGTTTCAGTGTGATACTCATAGTAAACATAATTTTAAAAAGTAAATGGAAATTGTATTTCAAGGCCTATCTCTTCACAATAGACAGAAGTCATTTTTCCTAATAATATTTCTACTGAGGTCTCTCTTATTGATGCAGACTTTTTTGATGCAACACTATTGCAGATGTGCTATGATTGAACAATCAGTCCCAGCCAAGCACTACATCCTTTGAATCCCCATTTGAACTCACTTCAAGAACTCATCAGATAATTAAACATTATTATTATGATTAGCTCTGAAATCTGAAATGTTCAATACAGCATGTAGTATTAAGAAAATAGGCCTGACAGAATTACAAGGACCAATAATTAGTTAAGTAATGCTGAAAACAGATTAAAATAATGAAATATGTTTGAAGGTTTTCAATTTCAGATAAAAGAGATATACACTGCAATATATTCAGATTCTTTAATGAGCTGAACCTGATGTTTTCATTTCTTTATGGGTGTTTTTCTATATATTTTTTAATGGAAATGTTTAACAACCCCAACACAGAAAAAGTTCAAATAACTTGAAAAATGCAAATAACAACAGAATGTGATAATCTCATAAACCCGTATTTAGTTGCATATATATATTCATATATATTCATTTTGAATTTGATGCTAGCAACATGTTTCAAAAAGTTGGGACGAGTATGTTTACCACTGTGCTGCTTCACCTCTTAATTTAAGAACATTCTGTAAATGTTTAGGAACTGAGGACACAAGCTGCTAGAATTTTGAGAATCAAATGTTGCCCTATTCCTGCCTGATATAGGATTTCAGATCCTCAACAGTCTGGGGTCTTCTTAACCATGTTTTTCATTCCATGATGCACACAATTTGACAGGTCTGGACTGCAGACAGGCCATTTCAGTACCTGGACTCTGACTCTGGAGAAATGCTGTTTAAATATGTGCAGAATTAATTTGGCATTTGTTTTCCTGAAGTATTAAAGGTCTTGCCTGAAAAAAACATTGTCTAGATGGCAGCATATGTTGCTCAACACCTCTGTACGTGCTCATGCCGTAGGCACTAATGCACCTCCACACTGTCATAGATGCTGGGATGCTTCAGTTCAAAACTGAACACGATAACAAGTTGGATAGTTGGATTGTCCCTCTCCTCTTTAGCCCAGAGGAGTCCATGATATCTAAAAGGAATTACACATTTTGGTTGGTCTAACCACAGGATCTAACCACTTTACCTCAGTCCATTTTGAATGAGCTCAGGCCAAGATAACACAGTGGCATTTCTGTATCATGTCTAAATACAATTTATTCTTTTGCATGGTGAAGCTTACACTAGCATTTATGAATTGAGTATCAAATTGTGCTCGTAGACAATGATTATTGGAAGTTTTCCTGAGCCCATAGAGTGATTTTCTTTACAGAAACAGGTCTGGTTTTAATGCAGTGCCATCTGAGGTCCAAAAGACCACCACCATCCAATATATCCAATATTGTTTTTCCCTTGTTTGCAAAGATATCTCTGGATTCTCTGTATATTTTAATGCTATTATGTACTGTAGATGATGAAATCCCCAAATAGCTTGTAATTTCATGTAAAGAAGTATTATAATTATATTGTTTCATCATTTGTCCACACAGGTTTACACAGAGTGATGAATACCTCTACATCTTTACTTCTAAAACGTGATGCTATTTTTATACCCAATCATGGTGCCATGTTGCCCTAATTAGTTGTGAAATATTCCTCTTATTGTTGTCTTTACCTTTACACAACATTTCCAGCATGTTGTTGCTGGTGTCAAATTCAAAATGAACATGTATTTTTTCATAAAATAGTAAAATTGTATTTTTATTCCCATTTTTATGTCCCAACTTTTTTTGTGTGTGTTGTTTGGTGAGTTGATGTAAGGAAGTCGCTCTACCACTTAAAACTCATTCTGTTAATTTATGATGGTTTATGGTTTGTGATGTTTCTATAACTTTGTTAATATGATATCATTGTGGTGTGCTTATTACCCAGGATGGGGGTGACACTAGCTCAGTGCTCAGTGTCTTTAGATTACATTTAGCTGTGATCATCCCAAAGAAGCATGGACATGGAGGTACATGGACACAAATCATCGGACGAGTAGAGTGGAGACCAGTGTTGTCTATGTTAGATTCTAGGATATGTCCAGCAATAGCCAGGTCCAGTGAAAAGGACGCAAGTCCAGTAAATCCTACTACACTTTAAAGGAGAGCCATTGTGTCCCGTTCTTATTTTACCTTTATTTCCTGAGCCCTTCCCTGTCATTGTACCACTCTGCAAAATGATATGTACCGGTAATTCTGTTTTTAAAGGTTTTGATTGGTCTTTTCTGTGAAGAAACACACATATTATATGATCTACACTGTTATATGTTCGATTATACTGTCTTATACTAGTTTAAACAAAGCAATCAGGATCTTATCTCTGCTCCGACTGGTGTATGTGTGTGTGTGTGTGTGTGTGTGAGTGTGTGCGCGCATGCATGAAACTTGTGAATAAGGGCTTGAGTGTCACAGGTTGCTGCGTGAGCCTGGATCCAACTGAATGGCATCCTCGGGGGACAGCATAGCAAGTTGGCCCTGAGCCTCTTCCTGGGTAGGACACCTGCACCAAACACAAAAGGGGGAGAGAGCAATAGGAGGAAGAGTGAAAGAGTGAGCGAATGGGACGGCCATGGGGAGCTTGGAGAGTGAGAGCGCTGGCTTCCAGGGACCTCTGTCAAACGGAAACAAAGTAGCACAAACAGACTCTGGCCCTGAAACAGCTGGAGGAGGTCCTGATAGACAGCAGACTGGGTGGTCCATGAGGAGAGAGAGAGAGAGAGTGTGTTCACTGGAGTGGCCAAAAAGAAAGGTCAATTACTCAGTGAGCATCCACCGGCATCTGAAAGGCCTAGTGAGTGAGGCAGACAGGCAGGCAGGGGAGATTTAGATTATCCTGTAGGTTAATGCCTCATTTCCTTCCATTAATATGTCAGCCAAATGAGCGAAATGCATTAAAGTCATTTAATGGCAACATGATGGGGAAACATTATTGATTGAATCCTGCTTCAAGCACCAGACAAGGTTCCTCTGGCTTTTGGAGAGTTGTGAGAGCATTAGGTATGGCAAGTTGGGCAACATGAGTGTGTATGGTAGGGCATGTGTGTGGAAAGCAAAAGAATGGTCACTGCTTGTACTCTTATAGCTCTTAGCTGTTACTTTGTAATATTCACACTATGTTGATGGCTTGATGCACTCTGGTATATTAACTTGCTTTGAGCCTTGATCCTTTATTTATCTGCATGTATATTATTTTGCCGAAAAGCAAGTGCTTCATGCTCTATTTCTGTATCTGGAGTGGAATTGCTTGAATAGGGCAGCCATGTTGTCTCGCGCGGACATGTGGGCAGATAGAGAAGCGTGTTAACATCTGACTATGCTTCTTCCACACTCCCACAGGAAGTGGGAAGCCTTTCTAATTCCACTCTAGTGCCTAAGCATTTGGAGCTCTATTTTAATTAATAATGGAGTGGGGAGCAGTGGAAGGTCTTTTAAGAATAATACTTAATGGCCTTCTTAAAGAACAGAGGCATTCATACAGAGTCATATTCATTTTGTCTCTTTTCTAAATGTTTTTCCCTTTCTTTTTTCTTTTTACTTGACAGAGCTTATCAGAAAGCCAGGTTTTGCATGATTAAGCAGAAGGTGATTCTGGAGGGAGGTCTGGCCCATTTGCATCCCCCTTGGGTCCTTGTAATTTAGCTACATATGTCCTGCTTCTAATGGGCTGGGAGGGTGAGGCGGGGGCAGGAGTCCCCCCCTGTTTTCTTCCTTCAGTAGGCCTGCTTTTCTGCCGCTGTTCTAACCTGGTTTGATTTGCAACTGAAAAGCTATGATTGTACTTGAACTAACTGAATGAGTATGGGGTTGTGTTGAGAAAAGGGAGAGCAGAGAAAGGTGTTTTTATGTGTTGGTCTAAAGCATGTCATTCTCGGGCCCTCCACGCCCCTTAGCCATGGCCTTTATGGCCTTTAGTGGCCATTGTGGCCACAGAGAAACACCACAAGAGCAAATGGCCGAATATGGGCCCCAGGTGTCAGCCTGATGGCTGGGTCTCAACACACTATACACTGCCTCTCTGCTTTCACATTTATTTAAAGTAGAATGGCTGGATTAACTGCAGTTGTGTTGAGTGAGGTGAATAAAAATGAGTGAGGTGAATAAAATCCCTCATTATCAATGTGAAATCATATTGAAATATTACTTCCACTATTGCAACTTCCACTGCTACTGCAACTAATTGTACTTTAACTGCCTTCCTGACAACAAGGAGCTAATTAGCATTATTTTGTTGTTATAGTTGCTTAAATATGGTGAGAAATTGTTATTTGGCTGATGGCAAGTTAGTAATATTCATAATCTCCAGCATAAAACACTGAACTGGAGACTTCCTGTCCACACGGGCTCTTTCCCCTGTGCCCATCGGGGCCATTTGCCAGTCAAATGGCGCTCTCGTCGTTTGCTATCTCTGCTTTGTGGAGGAGTGTAAACGGATATGCCATGGCCTCGTAGCGACAGCCTGGGGCGCACATTTTACACACACGCTAATCCTTATTTATGATTCCGGAATCCCAGACAGATTTCATTAGGATTTATTTAAGGTTAACAAACTGCTGAAGACGAGGCTTAAAAGAACACAGCACTGAATGCAAATGAGTACCTTGGTGTACGGATGGGTGCTCAAGAAAACACAGAGTTGTCTATGTTATCAGTGTTACCAGAGGAGATTAGATGAAGAAAATTAAATGTTAAAACTGATATTGATAAACCATACAGTGGTAATTATATTTATATATAGTTTTTTGCAATAGTATAGTATATGTAATTGGGGTTGGATGTGGAGTGTAGTCACTGTGAGCAGGTTTTCTGGGCAGGAGTCTCTGTATGCCTCCCTTTCTCTTCTCCTCTCAGTCTCTCTTCTCCATGTCAACTTGATACATCCATTCTTCCACATGAACAACTGAGGCCTCATGAATTGTTTACTGATTAGCCACACCAATGAACAGACAGCCATAGGAGCACTGCATAGCATTTGTGTGTGTGTGGGTGAAAGAGAGAGAGTGAGAGAGAGAGAGAGAGAGAGAGAGAGTGTGTGTGTGTGTGTGTGTGTGTGTATGTCTGCTTGTGTGTTTGACTCCTGTCTTGCTGGAGGCTGTGTCAGACATGGGCTCAACTCCTAAGCTCAGCACACAAAGGTGTGATGGAGCTCTTATCAGGGAGCGGCTCCTTGTGCCTGTGTGGAAAATGTGTGCTCCTTGTTGGAGCACACATTTCCTACCCAGCGTGCACAGCGTGCCAGTGAATGGGGTTGAGCTGCATGGGTGGCTGAGACTCTGCATGGGTGGCTATATCTACACTAGGCCGCAACAATTTTGGTCCAGATTTTCGGGTCAAGTCCGATTCGTGTCCACAAACACGGTATCAGTTTGAGAGTAGATGCGATGTGCGTCCACATTACTCCATTGATACGCAATTTTTTTTCCTTTTGGTTTTCACCGTTTGTCATGTTCAGCATCCTTGTTACTGTTGCAAGGTCAGATAAACGGTAACACTTTATAATAACTACACACAATTCATCATTTATTAAGCCTTTGTTACTTATTAGCTAATGGTTTGTTCATCATTAGTAATTTCCTGTTCATACATAAATTATCATCAGTAAAGCATTTGTTCACACATTTATAAATGGTTTGTTCATAGTAAATAAGCCTATCCAAAAAATATGTTTGTAAGTACATGATTTATACTTAATAAGTAATGAAACAACCACTTATAAATGAAATCATTTTCTTATTATAAACCAGTTGCAAACTATTACAAAATGCTTTGTTCATTATTTGTAAAGCATTGTTCCTATGTTAATTCTCATAAATAAAGTATTTGTACACACAGTTATGAATGGTTTGTTCATAGTAAATAAGCCTATATCTAAAATATGTTCATGAATTATTGTTAATACTTAATAAATTATGCAATAATATTTTGTTGATGAAGTAATATTTCCATTATTTAACACTTGTTACATACACATGCACTAATGATTAGTTAGGGTGAGGATACATATTTTATAAACCACTTCCTAATACTATAATTCATGATTAACTCAGAAGTTACAAGTGGTTAGTTAATGATATTTTGTGAGCTTATCTAAAGTGAGGACTTTCTATGCCTTGCAACACATTTTCAAATGAGTTGTAAAGATTGCATTCACATTGTCATGAGCTCTCTCTCTGCCTGGTAACACCCGCTGATTGAAGTCTGATGACCTCCACCTGTTCCTGCTCTGCTCTGCCTCACCCTCGTTACCTACCAGCTGCACTGCATTCACCACTCATCATGCCCTGTATATAAAGCCTTGCTTTTCAGTCCACACTTGTCAGATTGTCTGCAACCAGCACCAGTTACCTGCCTGTTTTGGAAAACGCCTCTGACTCTTTGCCTGTGATCCCGGACCATTTCGACTACTTCTGTGTTCTCCAGCCCCGGACTTCCCGGATCATCCAGCTCCTGCCATCGCGGTTCGGCTACTGGGGGAACACACACACGCAGACTCTTGGAACTCCTGTACCCCGGAACCCCTGAAACCCCCTTAACCCCCAACCCTTAAATAAACTTTTGAACGTGACTCTTTTGTGGTCCTCGTCCTGTTTGGTGTCTGACACACATTCATTCATTTAGCAGACAAGCAACATACACATGTCAATTAAATTGAAGGCCATTGACATAACAGTGAAAGCCGGGAATCGAACCCCCAACTTTTCAGGCTACTGCATACTAGTCCAGCTCCTTATCCACTACACTACCTTGGCCCAGACAGAATCCCCTACAACTATGCAAGAGTTAAAAATGTTTTTTTCATAGTAAACACGCATATCTATATTATATTTTTGAATTGATTGTTGTAATACCACTGGGCAGAGGTAGTGTAGTGGATAGGGAGCCGGGTTAACATGCAGTAACCCATAAAGTTGGGGGTTCAAGCCCTGGTGTCCACCAATGTGGCCTTGCCCTTTAATTTCATTGACATGTGTAAGTCGCTTTGGGTGAAAGTTTCGGCTAAATGAATAAATGCAAGGGTAAACTTTATAACTCATTTGTAAATGTGTTGCAGGGCATATAAAATGTCCTCACTTTAGATGAGGTCACAAAATATCATTAACTAACCACTTGTAACTCCTGAGTAAATTATTAATTATAGTATTAGGAAGTGGTTTATAAAATATGCATTCTCACCCTAACTAATCATTAGTGCATGTGTATGTAACAACTGTTAAATAATGGAAATATTACTTAATCAAAAACATATTATTGCATCATTTATTAAGAATTAACAATAATGTATAAACATATTTTAGATATAGGCTTATTTACTATGAACAAACTATTTATAACTGTGTGAACAAATGCTTTACTGATGATAAATTATGTATGGACAAGAAATTACTAATGATGAACAAAGCATTAAATAATAAAAGGCTTAATAAATGATGAATTGTGTGTTAGTTATTATAAAGTGATACCACAATGGCCATGCAGCGTTAAAAAACCTGCATTGAAATGTGTCATTCTGATTCTGACAAACGCAGTCAACAAGTGCAAGTGTGGGCTTTTCCTTAATGGTTGCTGTTCTGTGGTTTATTTTGACAAATTAATCAAACATATATAATATAATTTATTGACGTGGGAGAATGACAGTGGTGCGTTTTTTTTTGTTGTTTTTTTAAAGCAGGCAGGAGGCATGATTTTCAATAACGCACACCTGCAGCATCATGCACACTTGCTAGTCTGTTCCATTGTGTGTTTTCCGAATGCTAAGAGGAAGCCTTGCCTCGTCTTTGAAAGATTTGACTCTGCAGTGCTCAGTTCTACCAAGCACGAATCCTTGAGGATCCTCGACTTTGAGAAACAGCCCTTGTCTGGAAAACCATAGTTCATACTGTAACTGTTTCAGAGACGAGGGGGAAAGACAAAACCAAAATTTATTGTAATAAACAGAAGCAGCAACACCTGCAAATGTCATGCAGTTGAAAAAATACAGACAAAGGTAAACCCATACATTGTTTCCTGACTGTTTGTATTGTCAGCTTGTAAAGTTTAGGCGAAGTAGGAGGAAGTAATGTTAGGAATCTCTGATCAATGTGATTGGTAATTGATAAGGCTGGACCAATGATTACAAAGTTAGTGCCCGTGGCGATGCAAGTGTTGGAAACATTCACCAATGGAAAGTCACCAGCCTCTATTCACTTCATACGTCATCTCTTTTTAGATGGTTCCGCGACACACTACTGACATCTGCTCCAGTTCAACTCCTTATGGTTCTTTATCCCTAATCATGTATTCAACAGAATTGGTGGTCTTTCTTTTGTTATAAAATGTGACTACGCTCCTACAAAACTATCATATCTAAATTTCATCAGCAGTGTCTTCTTGCTGGGAAACTAAGTTACATTCACAACTTAGTAAGTAAATATTACTGTTAAGAATAAGTCCCTATTTTTCTCTAAGTGGTTTCACAAGTGTCAGATACAAATGAATCCGACATAGTGTGGACTTAGAGTGTGTCAAAATGGAGCGTTAAATGAATGTACTTTATTGATCAATGATTATTTGTTATCATAAGTGTGACCTTAAGACACAATATTGCACACTTCTTAATTCATTCATGCAGTGCTGACAGTTATTGCAAATTGCCTCAATGTTCCTTAATTCTATTCATGTTAATCCCTGATAATGGGTGTATGGGTGCAACCCTACTTATCCTTCATAAATTTGCCAACCTCCCCTAGAGGGTGTCTAGTGAGATATAGGCTGATCTTGGCAGGTGTTCTGTATGTAGGTTAAGGACAGCTATCTATAGGCATCTATATGGGGAAGAGAATGAGTGCTCACGACTACTAGTATCCCTTAGTGGTATGTTTAGGTCTGTTGCTCACACATAGCCAGACATGGAGTGTCAGGCCTAGGGAGGTCTTATGAGAAACACACCTGCAGGGGAAAACACATTAGACAGACACACTGCAGGCCACTTGGCTTGCTGCTGTTGCTGCTGCTACTGCTACTGTTTAAAGCCTGTACTGTTTCACAGTATCAGTGGCTGTCTATGGAAGCACTGTTTAGAGCAGCGTAAACAGCTAGAAGCTCCTCTGACCGAGACAAAGAAAAACAAGGCTGTAACAAAATGAGAATTATGATTCAACACCATTGATACATATTGCCCAGGTGCATTTCTCAAAATTGTATACATATCAAGTAAACTGTACTTGAGTAACTGTTAAATGAAGCATGTATAATTACATGGTGTGAAAGTTGTGTTTCAGCCTTGTGATAAAAGAAGAGGTATTGCTCAGTTTGATTTTAGAGATTATGTTGAGATCATTTAGTCATATACCACAATCAGCACATGATTTAACACTTCTGCCACATTAGGCCACAGTCCTTTTAGAATTATTAGATGATCTCAGCTTTGAGGCTTACTGGAGACACTGTTAGTAACACACATACACACACACACACACATTGCTTTTGCTGGGAACTGAGTGATCATTTAAATGGTTCTCTTGAACTTCCTCCTTCTCCTGACAGAACACTGACTGACCAGTGTTGTCATCATCAGATGTGTTCAGTTGTGGTCACTCCAGCGCTCCACTGTCCAGGGTATTCCTGGGGGGGTGTCTGTTTTGATCTGTCTGTTCATGTGTGGCTGAGCTTGTGATTCCACGGTGCCTGTGCCACTCCCTCAGTGTGTAGGCTATGTGAGGAGGTGAGATAGGCTGCTCCTGCACATGAAGCTGGAGCAGGAATAGAGTTGTTGATGCAGGGAGGTGAGAACCACACTCAGATCCTCTGACCAAAACCTCCTATCTATCCCCCGCACCAGACTCTCCTCCCTGGGTGGCAGGTCCTTCAGTGCCTTGGCCCCCTAAACTCTGGAACTCCCTCCCCCAACCTCTTTGTGACTGTCCATCTCTTCCTTTCTTCAAAGCACATCTCAAGACCTTTTTGTTTAATGATCACTTCTCCTCTACACCCAACACATAGCTCCACACATAGCTTGTCTTGTTGTATTGTTTTGTTTTGTTATTGTTATTGTTTGTCTGTCTGTTGTTATGCTTTCCTTCTACTATGTTAAGCGACCTTGGGTTTCAGAAAGGCGCTATATAAAATAAACGTATTATTATTATTATTATTTTTATTATTATTGTTATATTATAAAAGAGACCAAAAACATTGAGTAGTGTATGTGTATATAGAAAGGGGTCTGTGTTTCTACCTATGTGTGTGTGTGTGTGTGTGTGTGTTTGCATAGGTCTATGTGTATTTGTCAGTTTGTGCCTGTGTATGTTATTCTTTGATAGGGCACTGTGGTGTTGACTGTTGCCATGGTGTGGTTGCTGTGGCTTCCGGCCAAACTGGATGGGTGTTAGAGTGACCTCCACCCTGACCTCCACCCTGAAATGCTGCTCAACAGAGATTAACACCACACAATTGAACACACACACACACACACACACACACACACACATACACAGCAGAGAGAGGAATGTCATGAAAAACCGTCAGCACTCACCGCATGACACAAATCCTCTGAGTCTTCAGTCAACCTTCCTGATGATGCGGGAGGGAGGGAGGGGGTTGGGGTCCTCTAGAAGCCCTAACTGAAGCCATGCCCTCTCTGGAAGTCATTAGAGTGCAGGGCCAGCCTGAAACCATTACTGATAACATTGATTAAGTCCTGTCGTTTGAAGTGAAGGACCCCCCATCCTCTCCGACTTCATATGCGTATGCAAGTGTTTTCAGTTTCTCTCTCTCTCTCTCTCTCTCTCTCCCTCTCTCCCTCTCTCTCTATCCATGTCTAAACCACTCAAACTCATGTGGTAAGGAGCTGGAAATAAAGTTGCAGGGAAACGTGATCCCTTTGAAGATGCTGGCGCTGGACTTAAACCATGCGGGTCATCAAATGTATGTCATCAACCCCAATTATAAAACATTTCCTTTCACAGAGGAGCCTTTTCCATTGTTGTAAGGCATCATGCACTGACGTGATTACACAGCTATTTTTCTTGTGTCGGACATGACATCACAGAGCGTTAGACCCTTTTTTCAGCCTCTCTCTGGAGCTCAGCCAGCTGTGGTGAGATTTCAACAAAGATGGCACTTTTCAAGCAGATACTTCTCTCACCTCTGTATCTCTGTTATGTCCAATGTCATTGTGTTTGATGAACTTCAATTCCATTTGTGCAATCTTACCCCTTTTTCTGGGACATGCTATTTTTCTTGAAACCTGAACACATTTCTGTCATAACACACACGCACATTCACACACACACACACACACACACACACACACACACACTCTCTCTCTCTCTCTCTCTCTCTCTCTCACACTCACACACACACACACACACACACACATACACTCTCTCTCTCACACACACACACACACATACACACTCTCTCTCTCTCTCACACACACACACATACACACACTGAGACACACTATTTAATCTATTCTGAGATCATCAGAAATGAAAAGTCAACTCCCATCTCCCTGTGACTTATGTCATTAGTGGTTGGCACATTTCTATGGAGCTGAGCTAATTACATCCATGATATTAAAAATCAAGACGTGGGGTAAACATAGCAGAGGCCAATGTGAGATGGGCGGCATAGGAAACAACAATTAGCCATAAGTGAGGGTTGTGATCATATTCCCATTGTGTGGTTGTCAGATGGGAACAAAGACTGAGGCCAAGAGAATAAGATTAAAGGACTATTTTAGGAGACCCTAAAGATGTCCCCACCAATTGACGGCATAACCATGCTGGCCAGCACCACCGTACGCTTCTATTTAAATTCAAATGATAGCAGGCAGAAGGAGAAGAGGAGGCTGAGTTCCTGCCCCAAGAGCCCGGCCCTTTGTCTGTCATTGAGTTTGCTCTAAACACCGATTCCTGCCACGGCAGCAGAGCTGTCACAAAAAGCAGAGTAATTACAAACACTGATGCTATTTAGGAACATTCTTGACTCAGATACAAGTGGCTACAACAGCACAACAACACAACAATGACAAAGAAACAACAAGATAGCTTTTTACAGGATATTTTTTTTTATTTGAGTGTCACAAATTGTCTCCACGTCCATTGCAGAGTTAGTGTTTATTACATCCCTATTTGAGCCACACATGTGGAACTTATTCTAATTATTGTGTGAGCAGTTGGCAGCGCTTGTAGCAGGATAGTCATATTATCTGAGATGCATTTGAAGTTGTTGTTGTAGGCAGGAGATAATTGTAGAGGATTAAGATCTAACACTGATTATCACTGAGTGCCAGTGTCTCATGTCTACAGTGCTGCTTTAACTCCAGGCCTTGTTTTTTCATAATATTGCAATGGTTTGTTTAGCCTGTCTCAATATATTCATGTTTCATTGTATCCTATGGAACGAACAAGAGAGCAGCAGACTTCTCATATCTGATTCTTCCACTCCACAAGAACTTCATCATAAGTACAGATACTCAAAGCACACATGCTCCTTCCTCTCCCTCCCTCTCTTAATAAACACATGTGCACAAGAAAACCCATATTTATTCTGAACCCTATACTTAACAAACAAGCAGTCTCTCGCCGGACAGAGGATGTTGATGATTTCCCAGTGATACCTATCCACACAAATACACACATAACCTACAGACAACATATAAACACACTAAGCCCAGTGTATCAAGCTTGCTGTTTAAGCTGGGCAAAAGCCTGCCACTTAACCCCCTCCTCAATCCCTGCTGTGCCCCTCAAGTTTGCCCCCATTTTTATGCAAATCAGCAGGGCTGTCACGTATCCCAGGAGCCTCCAGTGAGCCAGCCCTTCTGTGCCTGTCCACAACCCCCCCAAAACAACCCCCCTTTAATTCTCTCCTTCCCCCTGTCACTCCCCTGCTCCTTCGCTCTCCCCCTCTCTCGCCCCTTTCTCATTCTCTCCTGCTCCAGCTCTCCATGTGTTTCTGTCTCTATCTCTCTCTTTCACACCCCAATCTCTCTCTCTCCTGACTTCTCATTCTCTCTCACTCCCACCTTTTTGCCCCTCCCTTTGTCCATTCTACTCCCTTTATTCTTCAGGCTCCCTCACTACCACTCATCTCTCACCCCCCTCTCTCTCTCTCTCCCTCTCTCTCTCTCACTACCACTCATCTCTCCGTCCCCCCTCTCTCTCTCTCTCTCCTCTCTCTCTCTCTCACTACCACTCATCTCTCCGTCCCCCCTCTCTCTCTCTCCCTCTCTCTCTCTCACTACCACTCATCTCTCACTCCCCTTTCTCTCTCTCTCTCTCTCTCTCTCTCTCTCTCTCTCTCTCTCTCTATGTTTCTCTCTCATGCTTCCTCAGTCCTCTTTTCCTCTCGTCCTCCACCTTGTCTTTCATTGTCTCCTCCACTCTCCTCCCAGTCCATACACCCTCCACTCCTCCATTCCCTTTTTGTTTTCTCTCTCTCTCTCTCTCTCTCTCTCTCTCTCTCACTCACATTCATTTGCACACACCCACACACATGTACATCCTCCTGTTTTCTCTCCTCCTTCCCTTCCTCCCTGAGGTAGCATGATTCATGGCCTCTTCCTGTGGACCATCCTGTCGGCTGCTGCTCTTATCACTGCTCGGGAGGCGCTGAAGCTCTGGCCAATGGTCAGTCAGGGTTGGAGACACCTCCATTTGTTTACACCGTTGTAAAATGTCTGTCAGGTCCCCCGGGATCCTGAGACAAGTCTCTCAGTCTAACACTCATGTGATGGGGAGTGCACTTGGCATGTTGCAACAATCTGATCCATACCGCTTTCACGGTTTCCGTCTTTCAACTGCGTCACCAGTGGCTTATACCAACAAGTCATGGGTCATGTGAAAGCTGCTGTTTTCCTATCTGAAACATGGCCTTGAACAAAGTGTGTCTCTGGTAGGCTTTAAGCAAACCACTCCTGGGGCCAGGTGTGTTGGCCATCCCCCGAGAGTCAATGCAGCATTCACTGAGCTCAGATCAGCTTACCACTGCTCTCTTTCATGTTGCAATATATGATTCATGTTGGTATGCATGAGACTGCAAGCGGGGTGTGTTTGAGAGAGAGGCACCGGAGATGGGAATGATGTGCCAGATAGGTGGACAGGAATGGGCGCAGGTGGACTGACAGGAGAGGAAAGTGTGCGTGAGACGTGGGGGATTAGTGATGACCTGAGGCAGGAGGAGACGCGGCTGAGAGGAAGTGTCGGAGTTTGACGTCTTCCCTCTGGACACACACACTGCAGAGCAGAAGACATGCTGTCATTTCCCTGAGCCTGAATGGGCCTGCAGTAGGTGTCTGCATTGAGGGCCTAAATAAAGATGATAGAGAAGTGAGAAGTGATCTTGGCTGGTTTAATAAGGTATGTCTACTTTTTTTCTAAACAGTATCGCTGTGTAATCACTGTCAGAGCTGATCATCTTCCCAAATTTCCTGTTTCCATCATTCACACAGGTTCAGGCAGTAAGGGATGACAGTCAGTCAGGTCATATTTCCTTCTCCTTTAAAAGTCTCTGGAGAGTCGCTGAAGACCCCAGGTTGTTGTGTGTGTGTGTATACAGTACATTTGTGTGAGTGTGTGCGTGCACATTGTTTAGCCTGTTTGAGCATGCTAACTTAGTGATTAAAGTATGACTCTCATATCAAAATGCTACATGCAACAGTGCGGTATGATGCACTCACACACACATTTCTGTGTCTCTCAGCAAATCACACACACACAGGAGAAAAAAAAGCAGATGTAGCAGATATTCACCCACATTCTTGCTGTCCCACCTCAGAAACCCTTCTTCCCTATCGGAACATACACACACACACACACACACACACACACACACACACACACACACACATAGAAGAGAAGATGTTCCCAAGCACCTATTCTTCTATCTTGCGGACTTCTCCACCTCCTCTTTTCCTCCTGTGCTTCATTTATCTGTCGTCTGTCTCGGTGACCTTGTCTGTTTTTTTTTTTTTTTCATTTCTATTTCCATTCCCACTCAGTTGTGTATCCTGTTGCATGGTCTTCATATCCTCCCCCCCTGTGCTGATATACTTCTCTCTTTTCACCTCCTCTAGTCTAGTAGGAGCAGCTGAGTGTGTGTGGCTGGTGTTATATTTAAAGGAATATAACAACACTAAACTTTAGTTATTTATTTATAGTTATTTTTGTTCTTGGTAAGTATCAATGAATGATATGCAGCAATATATCTTAAGTTGTCGGCCTGTAATTTTGTAATAAAAGCTTGAAAAAAAAACATGGCACACACACATGCATGGCCCCACATACACAATTATTTATGCTTATGCAGATGCCATTATGCTCAGTTTTTTATGTTGAAAGCTTCACATAATCAATGACATTATATTATCTCTCAGATTCTAGTTCTTCATCCAAATGGTGGAAACACAAAAAGGTGTTTGCCCTCCTAAGTGGTCGTCAGGATTCCAAAAATGGATGTTTTTTCCCTCCTCCAGCTTCTTAAGTTGTCATGGAGACGTAACCTTTACCAGTTCCTAAGTGTTCCCCAGGAAGTCAGATCATTAGCCGAATGCACATTTGGAAAATTGCAGCACTCCCTCTAAAAGGATTAATTTGTTATTCAAATCAAAATGAATTTGCACCAAGATGTTTTTATGTGATGTTTTTCATCATCCAATGTGGATGGAGTGGCAACATACATTTAATTTTGGATTTGATTACGATGAAGAAAGCAACATGTGTCATATTTTGCCCATTCTTCATCATTTTAGATGCACCAGCTTAATTTCACATACTGTATCTTTTGCTGATGTAAACAAGTAGTACTTTTACTCACTTTCTCACATCTCTCTCTCTCTCTCTCTCTCTCACTATCTCTCTCTCACTATCTCTCTCTGCATGTTTCTCTCTCAGTTTCACCTTCCTTATGATATTGTCTGCTTTTATCATATCGTGCAAGGTGAAATGTCATGAGCTGGAAGGTGTATGGGTAAAGAAACAATGCAGACAGGAAGGGAGGGCGAGGGAGCCTGAGGTGTATGGAGGGAGTATGATAAGAGTGGGAGGGAGGGAGGGAGGGAGGGAGGTATTGGTATTTCAAGAGTCAGGTATGTTGTGTGCAAGAGAAAGGGTGAGAGAGAGGGACGTAGGGATATTACTCCCCCAACACACACTAACCCCGGCACCTCCTCCCCGTCCCTGCCCCGGTCAGGAAGAAAAGCTGTGTGGAAGAAAGAAAGTGTGGAGATAAAGGAGGATGAGGCCAGCTGTAGGCTTACAAAGGCACTGGCCGCTTGGCAGCGGCTCCTGCTCAAGGCTGCTCTGCGAGTGAGTGGCTCCATTCTCCCCAAGCGCATTCAAAGCACAGTGTGGTGTAAAGATCTCAGCTGTGTGTGTGTGTGTGTGTGTGTGTGTGTGTGTGTGTTGATGGGGGTGGGGTGGGGTGTGGGGGGCACGAGCAAGGGAACGAAAAGGGGGGATTAGACATTAATGCGTTTCTTCACCAGCTTAATCCTAATGATTACACCAAAATAAATAGAACTTAGGCCCATTTTATTTTCTCACTTTAATTCAGCAGGCAGGTGCCTGCAAGGTTGTAAGGAGAGGAGACACACATAGGGTCAGAGAGGGAGGTCAATATGTAGAATAAATAATAAAGATTCCCCTCTCTCTCTCTCTCTCTCTCTCTCTCTCTCTCTGTGTCTCCCTCTCTCATCTTTTATGGAAAGGGTTTTTTTTCTTTTCATTTTCCTTTTACAGCTTTAATGTCCAAATTAATTTTCGGGCTGCTCAGTAGTGCCTTTGTTGGAGAGGATTGGTGGAGTTTATGAAAGAGACAAAAGTGTACTTGTGTGTTTGTGGGTGTGAGAGGGAGAGACATGAGGAGAAGGGGTGGGAGGGAGAGAGAGAGAGAGAGAAAGAGAGAGGACATATGGAGCATTTCAGTGTGTGTGTGTGTGTATGTGTGTGTAACTGAGGCCAAGAGGGAACAGTCTATTGATGTCCTCCCTCTCTCCTCTCATTCCTCTTTTTCTTATTCTTCGCTTTCTTTGTCTGTCCTCCTTTCGTTCTCCATTTGGAGCACCGGGATCCCACTGCCACACCAACACTAGTCTCAGCTGATGTTGAAGGGTGCTGCTGCTGGTGGGGATGCATCAGTGCATCATTATTAGTACACCATTCTTCTGTGATCTGTTTGATGTCATCTGTGTTTGTTGCTTTCTGTTCTGTTCTGTTGCGTTCTGTCTCATCTGCAATTTGTTGCTTAGATTTTAGTGTGTCATGTTCTTGTTTTGTTTGGCACTGTTCCAATCCCTTGTTCTGGTTTTTAATCCTTTCCCTTTACTCTTCTGTTTGTATTACTTCCTGATCAATATGCTGTGACATTTCCAGTTCTGAGACACTGAGTAAGAGATGTTGGGGGCTAATTCGAGGAATCAGCTGTTTTGGTGGTGCAGTTTAACAACTCCAGACACCAGACAGGTGTTTGTTTAAAAGCTTTAAACAAAGCAATTTTTTCTGGATACACCCACTAATTTGAAGTGTTAGACAGTTAAAGCACTTGTTGGTGTTGGTCATACACAGTCATCCAATATTCTCTAAATGAAATAGAGAATGATACATGTTTGCATTTCTGTGTGTCCATTGTATTAGGTATCCACAGATGGCTGTGGAGATAAAATATTATTCCACTTCACCAGATGAAATTGACAATATGATCAAAAATGAGAATGAATGGAATCATGTCTTGGAGTACTGGCTTAGATGAAGATTTGAATCAAGCCTGAGCAATGTGAGGGGGCGAGGGCTTTCTCTGAAGTAGTGGAGCTCTGCCCTTACCCAAGTCTTTCTCATACTTTACATTATGGAATGTAACAAGAGCCCACAGTCACAGGCCTATATTCCTACTCAAAACTTCACAGACAGCTCATTCAATGCACAAGCATATACTGAGTGCGCACCATCGCACATGCTAACACTCACACACACACACACACACACACACACACACACACACACACACACACACACACACACACATATGAGAAAGGGAGGAAGGACAGCTCTCAATTCTTTCACCAGGGACACACACATCAGCACAAGCACATTAGCAGATGTGTCATGTTTTTACCATGTGTGAAGCAGATCCATTTAACCCATACAACTGATAAGTCAAAACATTAGAACATCGTTTCCCAACCTCGGGGTCGAGACCCCATGTGGGGTCACCTGAAATTCAAATGGCGTCGCCTGAGATAGCCTACTGGGTGTCTTACAATTGACCAGTACATAACACAATATACATACATTAAATAGAAAAGTATTCAAACCCCCATGATATCCAAATTAAGTAACTAATCCTTCATTATAGTCTAGCTGAGTAAAAAATAAACTTTAAAATAAATAGACAGCTTGCATGAGATGTTGGACGGAATTATGCTTGTTCAATGTTCTAAACAAAGTAGCAAAACAACCAGGCGTGCAAGGACATTTGGGGAAAATGAAAGAACCGCTCTCGTCTGGATGCTACAGCAGAGATGAGTTGCGCTCTCTCTGCCAACATGTCAATCATTCAGGTTGCCAACGATGACATCAAAATAGTGTCACCTGCCACAAAAGCTTGGGAACCCCTTCATTAGGACATGGAGACTGTGCAGTGTGACTTTTAGGAGTGTGTGTGTGTGTGTGTGCATGAGAGAGAGAGGGAGAGTTAGAGAGAATTGGTTGTGTGATATGTTATACATTTGTGTGTGTCTGTCAGTTAGAGTGTGTATGTGTGTGTCACCTTGAACAAATCCGTCTGATTAGTGCCATCAGCTCTCGCTAGTACATGTATTTCCCCTGGAACTCTCCGCATCCCCATGTATCCAATTTAACCACATCAATTTGGAATGATGCGCCAGAGAGATTCTCCCCCTCCCTCCTTCTCTCTCTCTCCCTCTCTCTCTCTCTCTCTCTCTCTCTCTCTCTCTCTCTCTCTCTCTCCCTAAGCTTCTTCTCTTCCTCTTACACCATTTCAATGGTATTAATTGGATTCCTTAATTAGTTCCAGTAATAATAGTTAAAGCGATATAGGCGAGTAGTGTGAAGTGTTCTCTGCCCTGGTCTCTAATGCCTGCTGTTAAACTGGGTCATTAATAATACGCATGCTGCTGCTGCACACACACACACACACACACACACACATGTACTGATCTGACATCCCCTTTGATTAAAGAAGTCTTCCCACCTGCCCCTCAAGTCAGACGTTACTCACCTCAGTTGGTGTGTGTGAATGAGCATTTCGGAGGCAGACACAGATAGTCTTAATTACTGTGTTAAGCAGCTCCATGAAGCCCAGCAGCCCTGTATTTCTCACAAAGACATTTTCATCAGATTTAGTCAGCAGGCTGCAGGCAATCAACTGATATGACACCCCCCTCTACACACACACACACACACACACACACACACACACACACACACACACACACACACAAACATACTCACAGAGGGGGGACCCCCCCACACACACACACCCTCTGCATAAACAATAATCCTGTCTGTGCAGGTTCTGTTATCTGCCCCATGTGTTATTGTTGAGGGCATGGAACATTTCCACTGTGGAGCATTGCTCTGTTAACTAGTGTATTATGAGTGTCTGGGTTTGTATAGTGGTGGTGTGGACTGGTAGGGTACTGGTGTGGTGTGTGTGTGTGTGTGTGTGTGAGAGAGAGAGTGTGACAGCCAGTGATCCTGCTGTCTCTGTTCTAAATAATACAGTTTGATCTCTCATCACAAGAATGGAGGGGATATGTACTCACTACTTTGCTCAGAGGGTGCGTGTATGTAGGCCTATGTGAGAGACAAACACATTTGTCAAGCTAGAGAGTAGAGAGCTGTCTGGAGGAGACGCCATAAAAAGCAGGACGGCTCCAGAGGAGGAGCGCGCTGCCTTGCTAACAGCCCAATGATAGGGTGCAGGACTGCCACTTCCAATTACTACCCATTTGTGTGTGTGTGTGTGTGTGTGTGTGTGTGTGTGTGTGTGTGTGTGTGTGTGTGTGTGTGTGTGTGTGTGTGTTACATACATATATGTTGACACATACCAGAATCGCAGGCTAACTGTCTGCTTCTGCCAAAGGAAGACTGTGTAATGACTGTGGTATATCTGTTACCAATACACACCTGTTTTTTTTTCTGAATGGTATTTATCTTCAAAAATGGAAGTGACGTAAACACAGAAACACACACAGATGCTGATATGAGCCACTTGTGTGGAATGTCTGAGACGAGGGCTCTAAGAGGCACTGAAAACCAAAATGTGATGGGAGGAGCAAACATAATAAGCGCTTTCAGACAAACGTGTAAGACCGGAGGTTCTGCCGATGTTAAACGGTGGGGCCGATATATCTGAACGACATAACCGGTCATATGGAAGTCCTAATTTAGCCGGTTGTTCTACTACTCCCCTAGTATTTCCTCCGGACATTATGTAAATGTGCTGTGTCTGAACGAGGCATAGAACATGCAGTTAAAATGCACACCTAGAGAGAGGGCGTGTTGGTGATAATGTTTTCTAATGTTTTTTCGTGCGTCCATTCGTGCGCATAGTGCTGTCCAGAAAATCTCCGACCTGGAAAGATGCAGACATCACGGAGCTACTGTCCATGAGGGCATACAACATTTTGATAGAACACATGAAGGGAACGCACGCTTGTAGCCTACAACTGCATGGCAAGGCCAAACTAATTCAAAAGACTGATAAGCAGAAGGCGCTGAAAAGGCAGTAGCCTACAAAGCATGTCGATTGACTTACAATAACAGGAGTATTTAATAAATTGTTAGCCAACACAGTTTTCTGTTCATTGATAGCCTTCTCATGGCCTGCTGAGCTAGCTGATATTTGTTGAGCATATATGCCTAGAGAAAATGAAAACAAGAAAAGCCAACTTTGTTCCAAGCTCCTTACGTGAAATGCAATAGACACATAGGGGAGAGGATGCTTTTGGAAAAAAAATAAACCATGAAAAAATGAACAACTTCACTGTTATGTTAGTATTTTGTTTGTTGCTTAAAAAGCGTTGTATGATGGCCTTGAAGTCTTGAGTTAGCCTACTGAATTGGCTTTGTAGCAAGTTTGTGCTCTCTCTCCAACGCTAAAACCAGATTCTGGTACAACGTTGAAAACAGATAAATGTGTTTATTCAAGCACACATACAAATACTGTAGGTCAATTTCAAGTGCGCACTTACGTGACCAGCCAAGTATTAGCCTATAATATCACAATAGATTTCTCTTCTTTAGCCTACATAATGCATAGGCTACACTTTGTAAACAAAAGCAGCTGTGACAGGCAGCGTCGCGATATATTCTGGGCGCATATCTCGCGATCTTCTGAACTCTACAAGCCCCCCACCCTCACTCGACAACCACATGGAGATTCTGTAATGTGCGTATAAGTATATATACTTTTTTGATCCCGTGAGGGAAATTTGGTCTCTGCTTTTAACCTAATCGGTGAATTAGTGAAACACAAACAGCACACAGTGAAGTGAAGCACACACTAATCCCGGCGCAGTGAGCTGCCTGCTACAATGGGGGGGGGGGGGGGAGCAGTGAGGGGTTAGGTGCCTTGCTCAAGGGCACTTCAGGCGCGGCCCACTGGTCGGGGCTCGAACCGGCAACCCTCCGGTTACAAGTCCAGAGTGCTAACCAGTGGGCCACGGCTGCCCAGTGTGTATGTCGTTCACACAAACGTCCGTATAAGGTCAGTATAAGGTCCGCAGGTTAGCATCATATCTGAATCATCCGAAGGGTAGGACCTCCGTTTGACAAACCTCCGCATATACTCCGGAGGTTATATCTGAAAGCGCTTAATGACTGTATGTACTTTACTGCTGCTGGAGCCAATTCGGGTGTGTGTGTGTGTGTGTGTGTGTGTGTGTGTGTGTGTGTGTGTGTGTGAGTGTGAGTGTGAGTGTGAGTGTGAGTGTGTGTGAGTGTGAGTGTGAGTGTGAGTGTGAGTGTGAGTGTGAGAGTCTGAGTCTGAGTCTGAGTCTGAGTCTAAGTCTGAGTGTGTGTGTGAACAGTAGACAAGTAACCTACTCAATGATCCATCAGTGCTGAGTCAACTTGCTGTATAATGAGGGAGGGTCAGCAGGAGGCTGCCCTCTCCGCGTCTCAGCCGCTGTCCTCTCCTCCTCCATCTCTCCTCCTCCGTCTCTCCGTCTCACGCCAGCATGTGGGCAGACAGCAGCGCTCGTGTTTGTTCTGCAGATTGTTCTCCTGTTCTGCCGCACGGTCCTGTCACAGCTGTGCACATGCGCTCTCTTAATGAATTCTATCTGTGGAACGTATTTCAGTGTGCTATCTTAGGCCAGGAGGATAGGAGTGCTGTTTTAGATTTGTGTGTGTGTGTGTGTGTGTGTGTGTGTGTGTGTGTGTGTGTGTGTGTGTATGTGTGTGTGTGAAGGGGGGTGGGTGATGTAGGGTTGTATGCATATTTGCTCACACTGTTCTTGTCTTGTGCTGTCATCTGAACGTATAGATCTCTGCGTCTGGGAACAGTTTTCCCATTACGTCTGAAGGCAGCTCTGATGTGCGCCTGTGCCGCTGGCAGTGGATGAGAGGAAAGAGAGGAAAAGGACGGACACACACACACACACACACACACACACACACACACACACACACACACACACAGACACACACAGACACACACACAGGGAGAGAGAATGGGGGGAGGAAGAGAAAAGGAGTCCACTCAACGCCACTCCTCCTCTCAGTGGGAGCCATGTGGCAGCCTGTTCCAACATCCTGTCTTTTATTAATTGGGCCTGGACATCGTGTGTCTAGTATGTGTGTGTGAGGATGGGGAGGTGGTGTGTGTCTAGTGTGTGTGTGTGTGTGTGTGTGTGTGTGTGTGTGTGTGTGTGTGTGTGTGTGTGTGTGGGATGGGGAGGTCATGTGTGTCTTGTATGTGTGTGTGTGTGTGGGGGATGGAGAGGTGGTGTGTGTCTAGTATGTGTGTGTGTGTGTGTGTGGGGGATGGGGAGGTGGTGTGTGTCTAGTGTGTGTGTGTGTGTGTGTGTGTGTGTGGAATGGGGAGGTGGTGTGTGTCTAGTATGTGTGTGTGTGTGTGGGTGGGGAGGTGGTGTGTGTGTGGAACGGGGAGGTGGTGTGTGTCTAGTGTGTGTGTATGTGTGGGATGGGGAGGTGGTGTGTGTCTAGTGTGTGTGTATGTGTGGGATGGGGAGGTGGTGTGTGTCTGTGTGTGTGTGTGTGTGTGGGATGGGGAGGTGGTGTGTGTCTAGTATGTGTGTGTGTGTGGGATGGGGAGGTGGTGTGTGTCTAGTGTGTGTGTGTGTGTGGGATGGGGAGGTGGTGTGTGTCTAGTGTGTGTGTGTGTGTGGGATGGGGAGGTGGTGGTTGTTGAATGCAAAATGGTAGCTGAGATCACTGTAGCATCTTTCTGTTCTGTGTGTTTGAGTTCATTTGCTTTTACTTCCCACTCCTCTTCCTCCTTTGTGTGTGTGTGTGTGTGTGTGTGTGTGTGTGTGTGTGTGTGTGTGTTTGTGTGTAGGTCTAGTATGTATGGTCTATAACACACACACTTCAGATGAGGTTTGTAGAGAAACAGATGTTTGTAGAGGGTTTCAGCTTGTTGACATACAGTACAGGGTCTGTCTCTTGCTTTGCTCAGCAACAAGCCCCAAGTGAGAGAGCTGGATTATTTCTCAGTGCTCTGTGTCTCGTTCTCCTAATGACCGTTTAGTCACATAGTAATTCAAGAACCAGTTATCACACAGTGGAGATGATCAGAGAAGGAGCCGTAGATTGTTACAATCTTTAGATGTGACAAGAGGACATGATCTTCCACACAGACTACATGCTTCTGTGAGAAGTGAGATAATCATGTGCAAAACTGTTGTGCAGAGATATCAGTTGTGGCCCCTGTGTTGCTTCCCAAATGAATGGAGGCACCTATCAAGCACACTTCAGAGATTACGATTTCACAGAGCACTTCAAAAATCACATCAGCACATCTGCAGGTTTTTGGGGTTGCCCTGGGCACACTTTTGCATCTCAACGTGCCTGATCATTTTAATGTTGGCCCGGGCAACTGCCCATATGCCCTTCTCGACTCACGTTGCCCTTCCGAGGGGAAAGAAAAATAAATAAATAAATCGTACAGTGGATGCAAAATTTCACGTAGGCCTAGATTAAAAAAATCGCAAAGCCTCACTGACTTAGATTCGGGCACCAAAAGTGAAAGTCAGTAGGGGAAGGGCGAAACTCTGTTTACGTGGCTGCAGCGCTGCACGCGACCGGCACCTGAGCTGAGCCTGCTTGAGCGGCAGCGGCCCTAGAAGGAGATTGTTGCGGTTGTCGGGTGAGACGACTCAACGTTGTCGGAAAAGGTGAGTTTGTGATGTATAACAAACGAACGATCATCTTCATCAAGTTTATGAAATTAATTCAAATCTTCATAAATCCAGGCTGAGTTTGTCACTTTTAGCCTAAATAATCAGACAGGATAGCTTGCAGACAAGCAGCCCGTTATCACATAGCCTAGGCTAGGCCTACTATTTTTTTGGTAGGCATTAGGCAAACTAAGCTACATGTTTGCTGATAGTTAGTTTCTCACATTTAGTTTTAGCAAGAAGAATAAATGATGGATGTAATGCATCACATTAATTATTTTATTCAAAATGTTAAATGCCTAAATCCTATCACTATTTTGGGTAGGCTATTGTTTTGAAGCCAAGATGCCCACTGAAAAGAGGCGGATTCAGGAGAGGGGAGAGACAATTCAGGGAGGCAGCAAAGGGCAGCACATCACTGCAGGGTTGGCTGCAAAAAAAAGCCAACCAGCAGGTGAGAGAGACTTTGCACTCAGTAGTTAAGGTGATTGAGTGCTTTTTTCAGTGTTTTACTTCTTTGTGTGTATATATATATATTTTAATAAAGACTCTGTTATTCTCAGTCCTTCATATAGGCCTACATGGATTTCTATGCAACGCCATGAAAACATGCGTATTAACTAAGAGGCAGAAAAGCACCATAGAACAGCATAGAGCAGTGCTGTCCATGAAAAGAATAAAATGAGTTTTTGTGCTGAAAACTGCACCAATTCGAATTTACGATGGTTAGAGAATGTTCAACATGTTCAATATCCCTAACGGAATACATGTCTTCACCAAAAATGACAAAATACGATGTTATATTAAAATGCAAATGAACGGCAAACTCTGAAATATAGTCTGAAATGAGATGTTATTATCATTGAGACAACAGGGGTATACAAAAAAATCCGATTGTAGTTTACAGCAGCGCACGCATCTAGTTTTGTTGGTAAAGCCTGTGAGCCTGTGAGTTTTTTTTTTTTTGTTGGTGGTCAGGTCAGAGCAACTGCCCCTCAAAATTCTAGAGGGGCAGTTGTTCTAGAGAGTTCTAGAGAGTTCTGATGAGAGGGTTATGATGATCTAGAGGGTTCTAGAGGGTTCTGATGATCTAGAGGGTTATGATGATCTAGAGCAAGGGTGGGCAAACGGGTGGGGTGGGATCCGGCCCGCCAAGCACTTTCATCCGGCCCGCCGAGCATTTCATTGGCGTTAGAGACGACGTTGGTTAGCTTTACTGCAAACTGCTTTTCACTCTAGTTAGAGAACGTTTACAATGTCAATGTCAAAACATCATGTTAAATAGAGATGATAGGCCTACTCTTAGTTATCTCCTTTTGCAGCAGATCTAACGCGGAACGCTATGCAAGCCATTTAATTGGGAACGCCATTCAGGCCATAAGAGAGGGAGAGAGCGCAGGTTCCAGCTGGCTTGGCATTGATGAATAATATCTCCTTCTTATAAGAAACTTTTAAAAGGAAATCATGAAGGCAACAGTAGTTCCCACTACTGACCATTTATATACTGTGAGTATACACTACATACAGTAGATAGCCATAGTGGAGCAGGTACAGCACTAGCCATAGCGGAGCAGGCAGAAGATCATTGAGAAGAAATAAACGTGAATTCATGAAGCGACAGTGCACAATTTATACATTTGTTAAACAGCATCAAATTAGCAGTAATTTTTAAGCAATTAATATTTTAAAACAAATACTTTTGATACTAAATGATAGGCTATGGAACATTTACTTTTTTATGTGTGTGTCGTTGGGGGGTGGGTTGTTTTTATCAAAACCAAATGTTCCAAAAAGTTTGCCCACCCCTGATCTAGAGGGTTCTGATGCTCTAAAGGGTTCTGATGATCTCTGGTACTCTGACTGTTTCTGACTGTCCAGGAGATGAAGGCCTCAGAATTACAAAATACGCCGCCATTGGCAGCAGCCATTCAGCGTTCATGTTACTGGAACTTGTGTGTGTGTGTGTATTTGTATGTGTGCGCACATGTGCATGTGTGTGCATGTGTGTATCTGTCTATATAAGACAGAAAGAGAGCACACACACACACACGCACAGCCTCCCTCTCCACACTGAGCCCGCTGTGCAGTTATGTCTGTTTTCAGTGTTGTCAAGAGGGCAGTATCAGGTATCTGTAGACTTGTGCCTATAGGGACAGGGCAAGACTGAGCAGAGGATGTGAACATCTTAGACGTGATAGAGACGCATTCTTTACATCTTAGAGACATGCTTCCGTTACAGAAGATACTAAAGCAAGCTTGTAATATTTATGATAGCCTGTAAAAGCACACTACTGCAAAAGGGTTCTCCAATGTTTTCTCAGTTAGCCTTTTAAAATGATATCAGATTAGTAAACAGAATGTGCCTTTGGAACATTGGATGAATGGTTGCTGATAATGGTCAATGTATAGATTGCATTAAAGAATAGCCATTTCTTTCTACAAGTCATTTACAACATTTATGATGAAAACAACAACATTTTTAAGTGACCCCAAACCTTTGACCGGTAGTGTGTACATACAGTATACTGTAGCAGTATCCCAACAAAATCTGACCACTTTAAGATTGCTTTGAGAGTGTTAGAGAGCTTCCAGTGGTTTTCAGTGAATTTTAACTTAGTGCACATGATGATGCCCCTATACCTGAAACACACCAGTTTTAGTCAAACAGTCTGTAAAGCCCTTCATTTGGGCCCAAGGCAGTGAAGCCCGCTGGTCAGCTATCAAACCAATAAAACTCTCCTCCCACTCACAGAGCACAGCTCATTTAGGCACTCTTCTCTGATTCACATCTGAAAGCCTGTGAAATCCCCATAATGAAGTTAGGACAGTAGGCATCTATGAAGCTCTACAGTCAGCTTAGTCAGCAGCATTTGAATATGGTTGCATACGACTTCCAGTGTGCCACACGCACACACACACACACACACACACACACACACACACACACACACACTCCTCACACACACACACACACACACACACACGCACACACTCTCTCACACACACACACACACACACACACGCACACACACATGCACACACACACACACACACACACACACACACACACACACACACACACACATATATGCATGGACACATACTTGCATAATTGTCCGCACTACAGCAGTGCAGAATAAGGAGGATAAAGTAGTGACTGAGTCAGCTTCTTCTCTCTCTTTTGATTTGGCAGAGCCAGCCAGGAGTGGAGACACACTGATCTGTAATCTGTGTAGCGCAGGTTTGGACCACTAATTACCAGCTTCTGCACTACATGAATGTGTGAAATCTGAAGAACAAGACTAAAAAAACTTGCCTCACTTGAGAGTGACAGTTAGCAAGTTCAAGTGAGAACATCCGTGGATGAGTGGCTTCGAATGGCTGAAAATCATTCCTCTAAAAGGGTCGGAAAATAAACAGATTTTTCTGAGGAGACAGACAGTGATTTCTGTCTGCTGTGATGTGAAAGGCTGTCTAGGAGGGAGATTGACTAGGCCCTGTGCCAGCACCCTAAATGGTTATGCCTGGAGTGCCAATGTATCTGGCACCGCGGACAACTGGCACAGAGAGGCACCCAGTGAATTACATTACTGTCAGTGCACAAATTACAAAACTGAACGCACAGGCTCAAATTATGCTTTCATTTGGACAATCCAGCAGAGAGCTTTTCACTCAATGTGATAAATGTAACCATTTAGCTAGAGAACACAAGGACAAAGCTATGGCACCTTGAAGAGACGACGGGAGCTTGAGCCGATTTTAATATCTTTCTTTTCACAATCATCTCTCATTTTATTCTACTGTAATTATGACAAAACAAAATGATTTAATTTCAATTTAATCTTACCCCTTCGATCATACAATATACTTTGGCTGAATGATGATAGAAGATCTTAATGTATGTATGTATTTTACATAGCTTATGTTGATAGCAATCTGACTGTCTGACAGAGACTGTTTATTATGGAAGTCTGTCCATGTTCATCTAAGGGCAGAACAGAGTTCGAGGGAAAGGATGGACACCGAGTCCCTGTTCTGTCTCTGTTTGCTCCCCATGTGATGGCACACTGACCACCCTCATATTCTTGGAGTACAGTCAAATAAAGAGTTTGCTGTTCTGTTTGGTTGTTTTAATATTCCTATGTGTTCTGTGTGTGTGTGTGTGTGTGTGTGTGTGTGTGTGTGTGTGTGTGTGTGTGTGTGTGTGTGTGTGTGTGTGTTTGTGTCTGTGTTTGTGTGTGTGTCTGTGTCTGTGTTTGTGTATGTGTTTGTGTACGTGCACATACAATGAGATTTCCACAAGGACCACATCACAGGAAGGCTAAGCACACACACACACACACACACACACACACACACACACACACACACACACACACACACACACACACACACACATATATGCATGGACACATACTTGCATAATTGTCCGCACTAGAGCAGTGCAGAATAAGGAGGATAAAGTAGTGACTGAGTCGCTCTTCTCTCTCTTTTTTGATTTGGCAGAGCCAGCCAGGATGGACAGAGTGGAGACACACTGATCTGTAATCTGTGTAGCGCAGGTTTGGACCACTAATTACCAGCTTCTGCACTACATGAATGTGTGAAATCTGAAGAACAAGACTAAAAAAACTTGCCTCACTTGAGAGTGACAGTTAGCAAGTTCAAGTGAGAACATCCGTGGATGAGTGGCTTCGAATGGCTGAAAATCATTCCTCTAAAAGGGTCGGAAAATAAACAGATTTTTCTGAGGAGACAGACAGTGATTTCTGTCTGCTGTGATGTGAAAGGCTGTCTAGGAGGGAGATTGACTAGGCCCTGTGCCAGCACCCTAAATGGTTAAGTGCCTGGAGTGCCAATGTATCTGGCACCGTGACAACTGGCACAGAGAGGCACCCAGTGAATTACATTACTGTCAGTGCACAAATTACAAAACTGAACGCACAGGCTCAAATTATGCTTTCATTTGGACAATCCAGCAGAGAGCTTTTCACTCAATGTGATAAATGTAACCATTTAGCTAGAGAACACAAGGACAAAGCTATGGCACCTTGAAGAGACGACGGGAGCTTGAGCCGATTTTAATATCTTTCTTTTCACAATCATCTCTCATTTTATTCTACTGTAATTATGACAAAAACAAAATGATTTAATTTCAATTCTAATCTTACCCTTTCGATCATACAATATACTTTGGCTGAATGATGATAGAAGATCTTAATGTATGTATGTATTTTACATAGCTTATGTTGATAGCAATCTGACTGTCTGACAGAGACTGTTTATTATGGAAGTCTGTCCATGTTCATCTAAGGGCAGAACAGAGTTCGAGGGAAAGGATGGACACCGAGTCCCTGTTCTGTCTCTGTTTGCTCCCCATGTGATGGCATACTGACCACCCTCATATTCTTGGAGTACAGTCAAATAAAGAGTTTGCTGTTCTGTTTGCTGTTTTAATATTCCTTATGTGTTCTGTGTGTGTGTGTTCTGTGTGTGTGTGTGTGTGTGTGTGTGTGTGTGTGTGTGTGTGTGTGTGTGTGTTTGTGTATGTGTTTGTGTACGTGCACATACAATGAGATTTCCACAAGGACCACATAACAGGAAGGCTAAGCACACACACACACACACACACACACACACACACACACACACACACACACACACACACACACACACACACACACACACACACACACACACACACAAACACTGGGGTTCACAGATGTCCAGTCGTGGATCATTAAGCCCACAGTTTTCCTTGTGAGGGGAGTGGTAAACTGAAGCCTGCAGCTGTGTGTGTGTGTGTGTGTGTGTGTGTGTGTGTGTGTGTGTGTGTGTGTGTGTGTTTCTCTGAATTGCATGTGTGTATGTCTATGTGTTTCTGATCCACAGGTGCACAGGCCTGTTCCAGACGGAAAGAAAACATTAGCCCTCTAGCTGAGAGGCAAAGGGGGCTGTTTCAAATGCAAATCACCTGCTCTCTTACTCTCACACACACACACACACACACACACACACACACACACACACACACACACACACACACACACACACACACACACACACACACAGCCTTTATATGTCTACCATAAGCCAACCAATACAATTCCATATAGTTATTCCGCATCCTAGCCACATTGCGGTACCACAGATATAGCTTATCTTACTATGAAAGTGTATAGGTGTGTTTGCACGCTCATGTGTTCTGATTTGAAGCCTACATTTAGTTACAATGTAGGTTTCCTATGGTTTGTTTATTGCACAACTCAGAGGTCATGTTGGAGAGTTGTATGTGGTTATTGCCCCACACAATATAGAGTATGCAGACAAAAGATGTGTCTTGTAATGTCCTCAGTTGTAGTTGGCTACAGGTCAGACGCAGAATGTTCTAGGCTGTTAACACCTAGTAGCTGGATTGAATGAGGTCCATGTCATCATTGCCATAGCAACAAACCTGCTAGACACAGACTTTTGATATGCATGCCACCCCATGAAAAAGCAGAAATACATTAACACAAGACGTAATACGATTTCCATTTTTCCATGTCCCTGGCACAAGACACTGGGGTCACAGCAGGTGGCAGTAAACATTGGAACAGTAAATAGATGGATGGCATGGGTGTGTGTGTATGTATGTGTGTGTGTGTGTGGGGGTGTTAGCATGTGACGTGGTGGCAGGACAGCAGTCAAAGTCGTGTGAGGGCATGTGGGTTAGCTGTGAGCCTGAGAGAGGGGAGACCTTCCCAGGCAGAATACCCAAAGGAGGCCCAATGGACTTAATGGAGCTAACAGATGCCATGCAGTCTTACAGGCGCAGGACCTCCAAACTCCACATACATACAGTACATACATACATGCATAACAGGGAATGGCTATACATGTTCTCTCATTATCTATCTATCTATCTATCTATCTATCTATCTATCTATCTCTCTCTCTCTCTCTCTCTCTCTATCTATCTCTCTCTCTCTCTCAACCCTATACTGGCCTGATTTTAAAATGTCTGGATGCAGAGGACCAAAAGCAGACTACTGATTGGTCTGACATGTTTGGGGCCACACAGAGAGAAGGTAGGCTGCGTCTCCTTGAGGTCATTGATGATGCAGTAATGTGGAGAAAGCAGGAAGTCATTTGAATGCTGCCAGCATGAGTGGCTCTTTGCTTCTTCCTGTTCTATAAGGTTGGTGTTCTTTAATGAAGTTAGCATAATGGACAATATAATAACGTTTCAAATAGTACTCAATCCTCCACATTGTCTTATTTGAAATCAGTGGTGGATTAGAAGACAGAAATCCATTTGGTTCCCCTAATCTTCTCTAAATAAAGCAATTCTGTCGGGGGATTTAATCAAATCTGTGATGGTTAGATATGGCTGGTTAAGGCGCTAATAGTGGCAGCATTGTCTGGGCCCTGAAAGACTCTCTGATGAGTTTCTCTCTGCTGGAATCACGGGCTCCTTCCAGTGGCATTCCTCCTGATATTGCTTGTCCTCATTTGTATGTCATCAAACATAGAGGGCTTACAAAATTATCTACAATCTGGCACAAGTGTCTCTGGATGGTTTATAAAAAGATAGATAGATAGATAGATAGATAGATAGATAGATAGATAGATAGAGAGCGAGAGAGAGATGATAGCAATGTGTATGAGTAAATGCTCACACAATTAGCCATTGATGGAGGAGTTTGTTGATGGGGTCACTCATGAGTCAATCATGGCACAAGTATGTGTGTGTGTGTGTGTGTGTGTGTGTGTGTGTGTGTGTGTGTGTGTGTGTGTGTGTGTGTGTGAAAGAGAGAGATAGAGATCTCTCCAGTATGTGGCAGAGGGAGGTTCAGAGGCTACATACTGTACGTCTCAGAAACTCAACAGAAGGAAAATGTGGATCCATTTATTTTCAATGCAAAAAAAAAACAGACAGAACAGCCAGTCAGAAAATCTTGTCTTGTGTGACTGTTGGCCTAAATGACCTGGGCAGTTATTCATAGTAAAAACATAAGTATATCTCGTTAGTTTAGTTGAGGGGAGATTTCTGACCTTACTAGCATGGCCTACGAGAGACAGGCCTGACCCAGCATCTGGTGAAGGCCCTCGCTAAAGGCTCCTCCTGACAGACGTCTTGTGTTCCAGCTGCAGGCCGGCAGCATGGTCAGCTCAGGACACCACACGCAGGTTTACCAGCATTTCATCTGTCAGTGAGGAGACTAGAAGCAACCGTGCTGAGACTGGACCAGTGATGAGGCTGCATTAGGACCAATCATATCTGCAGCTGCTGTGTCTGTGGTGTTACTTCAGCCAAGCATGGTTGGCCAATAATCTGGAGGAGGAGGGAGGAGAGAGAGAGAGAGAGAGAGAGGGAGAGAGAGGAGGGAGGGAGGGAGGGAGAGAGAGAGAGAGAGAGAGAGAGAGAGAGAGAGGGGGAGAGAGAGTCGCTGAGACAGCTGGGGAATGGAGATTGATGGAGACCGAAGCATAAATAGAGACAGAGAGCTGTAAGGGGAGAGAAGAGAGGACAGAATAAGGATGAGGAAGAGTGGAAGGGAGGGGGAGAGGGATGGAGAGAAGGAGAGAGTGGGAAGAAAGAGAAATGAAGACACAGAGAGAGAGAGAGAGACATAGGCGGCAGCAGTCAGGGTTTCGCTTTATCACATGGCAGTGAGAAAACAGACTTTTGTGGTCTCTGAGCCAAATATACACCATGAGCCTAACCTGTCACCAGTTTAACGGGTTTCAACATCTTGCCATGGCAATATCACCAGCGAAGTGATGCAGCTGTGATGGCAAGACATCAAAGATGGTTTTCATTGTGTCATATTCTTTGATGCACTGTGTGCACACTATTCTTGTGACTGCACTTGTGTAAATGAATCTTAAAATACTGTTTTGTAAATGTGCTGTAATTTTGTTCTGTTTAATGGCTACATTTTATATTTTATATAATAAAAAAAATAAAAAAATGTTTTATATTTATACACTCATAGTTGCACATATTTCTGTCCCATTCAATGCTATTTTGAAGATAAACCTTATGCATGCACCCCCTGGCCCACATTTGATAAACTATTTAAGTGACATGCTCCAAAGATTTGTTTTAACAACAGTCTCTTGGGGGTAAATTCCTCTGTTGTCTCGCCCATTGAATAGGATAGCTTATTTGTTGCCTAATCAATACGTCATTCCAATTTTCATGGGATCTATCAGCTGCTTTAGATGGTGCTGGGGTGTCTCGCGGATGCATGCGTGGGAGTAGATTAACATTAGCATGCTTGCCATCCCCAGCCTTAATGGAATCCTTCTCACTTTTGGCCTTTCTGAGAGAAAAATATTGGCTGCAGTTTACCTTGACAAATGTCTGCTTGAATCTTGCTGTTCTCCACAGAATTATTTTACACTCTTTGGAAGATGGCAAAGCTGCTGTTTCTTACATGACATATTGTGTATTGCTGGTCTCACCAAAACAATCTCAATTTAACAGTGACATTTTTGTGGAAATGATATATTGATTATTGTCTCGTGTGTCTGTTCTTCTCTCTCTCTCTCTCTTTCTTTTTGATAACTGCAGAATGGATGACGCTTTAGAACACAGATTGTCTAATGTCAGTCTCAGGCACCACTTGTTTGTACACAATAATATGTGCTAATCGTAACAGCAGAACTAAGAACATGCCTTTCCCTAACTGGTACAGTTAAAGAGGTATGAGGGAATCTCCAGTCCCCCTGAGAGCCACACTGCAATAATGATGGCATTGCCATAGTTTATGATGATGGCTCTATTGAACTAAAATTGAAATTTGTTGCTTAAAATCATGTAATTAATGAAAAAAGTGTGTCTTAGGTCAAAGTGTTGCTATGCACATAGAGGCATTAGCCTCACACTTATGATAACTTATGACTGAGTTACCATAACAACAAGAATTTATTTTATTTGTCTCTCCTTCCAGGCAGCAAATGTTCAAATTGAAATGGTTTGATAAAACGTACCTGCCATAAAAATACATCAAATACAGAAGGGTGGGTGTGAAGAGCAGAGAGAAGAGAAGTAGATAGAACTGGACGAGGAGGAGTGAGAGAAGTCAGAGGTAGTGACAGCAGCATAGACATGGATGGGGGTGAGAGAGGCAGATAATAGATCACAATGGGGAGAGTTTTTAGAGAGATAGAAGTAGAGAAAAAGAGAGCATGGGAGGGGAGATAGAGAATGTTGGGAGAGGGGGTATAAAAAGTGATTGGAAGTGAAAAAAGGAGAGGAGAAGACAAGATGTCCTGCATGTCTCTGTCATGTGTGTGTGTGTGTGTGTGTGTGTGTGTGTGTGTGTGTGTGTGTGTGAGTGTTATGTTGTGGTAAGGGCCGGTGATGGTCATTTGACACATAATCCTTGCTCCAACAAGAACAAATCAAATGAATCCAAACCCATTTCTCTCTCATGTAGGGGGGGGGGGGGGGACTATACGTGTGGGTTGTGTGTTGACCACTCATAATTTCTGTGAAAGACCTTCTAAATTTAGTGCAGAAAGTTTGAGAAATGACAGTCGTGGTAATGAATGTCTGTACCTAAATTTCATTCAATCTTCTCACAGCTATGGTCATCCTTACTAATGCATTAATTTATCTACCAGTGTAAACACTTGCCATGTGTATACTTTAGTGGTGTGTTTGTGTGTGTGTGTGTGTGTGTGTGTGTGTGTGTGTGTGTGTGTGTGTGTGTGTGTGTGTGTGAAAGAAAGAGGGGGTTGGAGTTCAGGGGTTTTATGGTCACATATCCTGTGTCTGTTAAATGTGTGGCATTTTTACAGTCTCATTTGACTTAAATGGTCTCTAATACAGGAGGCCAAGTAACACTCCTCTTATTTCCTCTGTCTGGCTTTGGTGACCCTTTGTAGTTAAAACGTTTTTTTTTTTTTTCCTCTGAGGAAACTACCAACCATTACACCCTACACACACACACACACACAAACACACACACACATACCACTAACTGTGTAAGAACAAACTGAGGTACATCACATTGATCACCGCAAGCTGTTGTAAGAGAACAAAATAACAAGAGAGAGGGAGGAAGAGAGAGAGCGAACTGTGAACAAAGTGTGTGTGTGTGTGTGTGTGTGTGTGTGTGTGTGTGTGTGTGTGTGTGTGTGTGTGTGTGTGTGTGTGTGTGTGTGTGTGTGTGTGTGTGTGTACCTGGATATGCTGGAATTACAGCAGTCTGCAAATGGGATTACAAAGCCCTGAGCAGCAGGCCTCTTATTTCCCCTGTCCAGACAAACCATACATGTCCGGATGATAGAGATTATAGACTCTCTATCTTATTCTACACACACACACACACACACACACACACACACACACACACACACACAGCAATGTGTTTATTGTCACATCTGAAACATTTTGCCACTAACAAATAAACAAACAGACACACCTTTCTCCCTGGGGTGTAGTGGTCAAATAAGAGGTGGGTAAACTATGGATTCTGTGATCACGGTAAGGTGGACTGTACCATGCGGTATCAGATTTTTAAAAAAGGCATTCAGAACATTGAGTGATGATGGTGGAATAAACTCTTTTGAGAGGTGAATACACTCTAATAAGAGGTGGATAAACTCTTTCTGAAATGTCAGAGGTGGATAAACTGTGTTTACTTGCGTTGAGCCTACACTACAGCTCTGCTCTCTCCTATGACCCCCACACCCCCACACTAAGTGCTGTATGTGAGATAGATAGATAGATGGATAGATAGATAGATAGATAGATAGATAGATAGATAGATAGATACTTTGTTGATCCCCAGGGGAAATTTAAGGTCTCAGTAGCATACAGACATCACACACACATTCACTAACAGCAAAAAAAGTAATTAAAAGTATATAATATAAAAAACACAAGCAATAAGCAATAAGGACAGTAGAAGATAAAGAATATACTAAATATACTAAAATACAAATTATACTAAATAACACTTTATCTAAATCAATTCTAAAAAACAGTATCCACATAGTGGGTGATTAATCAATCAAGAGGCGCTTGCAATGACTGAGGCAGGGACTGAGCCTGTGATTCTCTGAGCATAGTAAGGTAAGGTAAGGTGCTCTGTGTGAGTGAGTGTCATGGTGATGGTGCAAATGAGTAAGTCCAACAGTGCAATATTATAATAATATAATATATAATAATATATTAAGAAAAGGTATAAGTGTGGCCACAGTTCGGCTGTGGCATGGAGGGAGGAGTTATGCATATGTGCTAATATAGCACGCAAACAGTGAGACAGAAAGACAGTGGTAAAAAGTGGCTCGTGGACAGACAGTATCCAAACATGGAGGGGGTGAAGAGGCAGACAGACTATGTGGAGAAGTCTATCTCTCCTCTTTCCTTAAGTGAGGCATTGAACAGTTCAATGGCCCTGGGGACAAATGACTTCCTCAGTCTGTCTGTTGTGCAAGGCAGTGAGCGAAGTCTCCATGTCTTGTACATGTGATTTGTGTAAATAGGAATGTCTCTCTCCTCCGCTCTCCTCTTTCCCCTTGTCCTCCCATCTCTCGTCTCGTCCACGCTCGTCCACTCTCGTCCAGCCTCTCTCCTCTCATGGTTGGCACACAGCAGCTTGCTCGTGACTGCAAAACACAGTGAGCCTCATTGCAGGACCCCTCAAACCCTCTGTCTGACCCCTCTCTTCATCACGACTCATGACTATACAAGCTCATTTCATCTAACTAGGAGGTACCAGGTGCCTTAACAAAGGAAAGTGTGTGTGTGTGTGTGTGTGTGTGTGTGTATGTGTGTGTGTGTGTGTGTGTGTGTGCATTTGGGAATTGTGGATGTAGAGTGAGTGTATTGGTTTATTGACTGACTTTACAGCTGGCAGACTTCAGATGAAAAGGGGTGTTACTCAAGTGGTGATTGCACTTCAGAAAAAGGGGGAGAGGAAACAAAAGAGGTCCGAGGCTTCCAGCCCTCTGTCTTTCTGCCCCCAGCACAGTCCTGCTCAGTCCCCCACCCCTCCACCCCCCACCCCCGCCCTTCTTTGGGTTCTGTAGCCTCTAGCCAGACAGAGCACCAGAGACCTCAGCCTCAGAGGAATGGAAGTGAAGAGTAGACTTGTGCTACAGGTGAAAATTGCATGTGGTGCGTGCGTGCGTGTGTGCGTGCGTGCGTGTGACTGATACAGAGAGAGAGAGAGAGAGAGAGAGAAACAGTCTATGTTAGATGTTTGTAGATGCATGAGTGTTTGAGTGTGTATTTGTGTGTGATGTCGTTAACTGTACCAAACTCACCTGTGTAACCTCTCCCCACCTCTTTTTCCTCTATGTGTGTGTGTGTGTGTGTGTGTGTGTGTGTGTGTGTGTGTACAGTTTAGATTTTGATGTAATGTCACAAACCCTTTTTGATCTCATTCTAATCTAATTCTAAAAATCAAATTTAAAGTAGGTGTGCATTAAATATTTATTTAATTTCATTTATGAAATAAATAAGCTTTTTTTTTGTTGACCGTCCTATTTTGAAAGAATGTTGTTGCATTGCCAAACTGATTTTTTGTGTGTGAAATAGTACCTCAAGCAGGGTAGCCCATATTCAAATGAATTAAATAGTGACAAAGATCATCTGCATGAGAGTTGTTAGTTAACACGCCACTTAATGGAAATCCCCCGCAGGAGCACCTAGTCGATCAGCGATCTGTAATTAGCACCTCTCTGTCCTAAATCTGAAATCAGGAGTTTAAATAATGAAAGCTCAAAATCTGCATGCTGTAGGTGTAATGTAGGTGTAATGCTGTAGATGGATTTGGAGGTCAGTGGTCTCATATTTCAATGTCTTGTGTCTTCTGCTGATGACTCGTCTCTCTCTGGGCCTTAGAGGGCGTCTTGCTTTACTAACATACAAACCACAACCCACACACAACCCAACAGAGGCATAGAAACATGCCATAATGCCAAAGCATATCTAAAGATCTGTTGTCTCTCTCTGTCTGTCTCTCTCTCTCTCTCTCTCTCTCTTCTTTCTTTCTCTCTCTCTCTCTTTCTGTCTCCTCTCTCTCTCTCTCTCTCTCTCTCTCTCTCTTTGTTCTTGATTTAAGGTATCTTTATGCTTTAAACATTTTAACATCAATATTTACTATTCAAACTGTACAGCTAGTTTTTTTATTATTAAAATGCATCAGGAAAAAAAGTGAGTTCTGGTAAAGAGTGGAGTGTTATTGAGTGGCATTGTGCACAGTCCTCTCCACATCACTGCACTTCTTTGTTCTATTTTTGCTTAATGATGCCTGGATGTCTGATTAGAAACCCTCACTCAACAGAATAACAACAACAGAATCAGCCCCCTGATGAGACAGCTGTCCATCTTAGGGCATTCATAGAACCCTCATGCATGTGTGTGACTGTGTGTGTGTGTATGTGCGTGTGTGCGCGTGCGTGCGGTGTGTGTGTGTGATTGTCTGGAGAGCCCACTCATGTTGTAATCAGAAGAGCAGAGCTCTCTGTAACTCCTCTCATAGCCACTGATCAGTAATCACTGCTCCTCCTCTCCCCATGTCAGGACTTTTTGCATCCAACTTCTTCTCCCCCTCTCTCCACAGGGAGGTGATTTTCCAGTGCCACACCCCAGATTGCTCCATGGTGTTATTGTATTGTTCTGGCTTTTGACTTTGGCTGCCTTAAGTGATTTATTGGGACCAACAGCTATTCTGTTTTGAATACTTTATCAGAAGTCAGCAGTCAAGGGAAAGCTCTTCTATTAGCTATCAGTGGAGAGATGCTTTTCTCACGAGGCCTGGATATGTGTCTGTTTGAACAGGTGTTTCAGTATTGTAGCCTCAATTCCTTACTACTTGTAGTAGGTACATTGTTGGTAGCCTTTGTCTGAATTTGTGGTCGCTTGGGTCAAAGGTCAGTGGTGACCCTCACCTCTTTTGGAATGGCACGTCCAATCCTTCAAAGCAAGGGGTGGAGGGGCCATCAGATTTAGCATCAGTCACAGATTAATCAAAGTACTTCTCTTTCTGTGGCTCTTTGCCAGTGTGTGTGTGTGTGTGTGTGTGTGTGTGTGTGTGTGTGTGTGTGTGTGTGTGTGTGTGTGTGTGTGAGAGAGAGAGAGAGAGAGAGAGTATGTGTGAGTGTATGTGTGAGTAAGTAGATCAGTAACACTTTTCTGAAGTCCCTTGCAGACATAGACTTGAATCCTGACGCGGGTGTATGAACAAAATTGTCCACATTATTTGACATCACCCAGACCTTACCCTACCTGCCCCATAAGTTTGGATGTCACGCAGGTGAACATGTCTGAACACCAAAGGGTAAGACACGGGTAAATTCCACTTGGTGTCCACTTGGTTTAACTGTAGTTTATAAGGTTATTATATTACATTAGATTAAACTTTATTGTCATTGTGCAGAGTACACGTACAAACACAACGAAATGCAGTTTGCGTCTAACCAGAAGTGCAAAAAAAAGCAGAAAAGTGCAATGTGATATACAAAGTATAGTCAGGTGGTGCAGAGACAGGACAATAAATATAGTGCAGTGTAGACAGTAGTATACAGTTGATTTACAGAAGGTGGTTTAGAGTAATATAAATGAACTATATATGTGTATATGT